>NC_135812.1:73626527-73774027 GCF_964213995.1 Mustelus asterias | reverse complement strand
GCACACGCACCCCCCTCCAAGACGCACAAGCACCCCCCTCCAAGACGCACACGCACCCCCCTCCAAGACGCACAAGCACCCCCCTCCAAGACACACACGCACCCCCCTCCAAGACGCACACACATCCCCCTCCAAGACGCACACACATCCCCCTCTAAGACGCACAGACACACACCCTCCAAGACACACGCACACACACCCCCTCCAAGACACACACACACACACATCCCCCTCCAAGACGCACACACACACCCTCGAAGACACACACCCACACCCCCTCCAAGACACACACACACACACCCCCCCTCCAAGACACACACACACATACACACACCCCCTCTAAGACACACACACCCACCCCCACCAAGACACACACACACACCTCCTCCAAGACACACACCCCAACCCCCACCAAGACAGACACACACACACACCCTCCAAGACACACACATACACCCTCCAAGACACACACACACACCCTCCAAGACGCACACGCACCACCCTCCAAGACGCACACGCACCACCCTCCAAGACGCACACGCACCCCCCTCCAAGACGCACACACATCCCCCTCCAAGACGCACACACATCCCCCTCTAAGACGCACAGACACACCCCCTCCAAGACACACGCACACACACCCCCTCCAAGACACACACACACACACATCCCCCTCCAAGACGCACACACACACCCTCGAAGACACACACACACACACCCTCCAAGACACACACACACACACCCCCCCTCCAAGACACACACACACATACACACACCCCCTCTAAGACACACACACCCACCCCCACCAAGACACACACACACACCTCCTCCAAGACACACACCCCAACCCCCACCAAGACAGACACACACATACACCCTCCAAGACACGCACACACCCCCTCCAAGACACACACACACACACACACACACCCCCCCTCCAAGACACACATACACACACACATCCCCTCCAAGACATACACACACCCCCTCCAAGACACACACACACACACACACACCTCCTCCAAGACACACACACACCCCCTCCAAGACACACACACACACACCCTCCAAGACACACACACACACACCCCCTCCAAGACACACACACACACATCCTCCAAGACACACACACACACCCTCCAAGACACACACACACACACCCTCCAAGACACACACACACACACCCTCCAAGACACACACACCCTCCAAGACACACACACACACACCCTCCAAGACACACACACACACACTCCAAGACACACACACACTCCCTCCAAGACACACACACACACCTTCTCCAAGACACACACACACACACACTCCAAGACACACACACACACACCCTCCAAGACACACACACACACACACCCTTCAAGACACACACACACACCCTCCAAGACACACACACACACACCCTCCAAGACACACACACACACACACACACCCTCCAAGACACACACACACACACACACACCCTCCAAGACACACACACACACACACTCCAAGACACACACACACACACACACATCCTCCAAGACACACACACCCCTCCAAGACACACACACCAACTCCCCTCCAAGACACACACACACACACCCTCCAAGACACGCACACACACACACCCCCTCCAAGACACGCACACACACACACCCCCTCCAAGACACACACACACACCCCCTCCAAGACACACACACACACACACTCCAAGACTCACACACACACACACACCCTCCAAGACACACACACACACGCACACCCTCCAAGACACACACACACACCCTCCAAGACACACACACGCATGCACCCTCCAAGACACACACACACACACCCTCCAAGACACACACACGCACGCTCCCTCCAAGACACACACACACACATCCTCCAAGACACACACACACACATCCTCCAAGACTCACACACCCCCTCCAAGACACACACACACACACAGCCACCCCCTCCAAGACACACACACACTCCTCCAAGACACACACACCCCCCCTCCAAGACATGCACACACACACACACCCCCTCCAAGACACGCACACACACACCCCCTCCTAAACACGCACACACACACACCCCCTCCAAGACACGCACACACATACACACCCTCCAAGACACGCACACACACACACCCCCTTCAAGGCACGCACACACACACACCCCCTCCAAGACACGCACACACACATGCACCCTCCAAAGCACGCACACACACACACACCCCCTCCAAAGCACGCACATACACACACCCCCTCCAAGGCACACACACACCCCCCTCCAAGGCACACATACACACACCCCCTCCAAGACACGCACACACACACACCCCCTCCAAGACACGCACACACACACACCCCCTCCAAGACACGCACACACACACACCCCCTCCAAGACACGCACACACACACACACGCACACACCCTCCAAGACACACACACCCCCTACTCCAAGACACACACCCCCTCCAAGACACACGCACACACACACACCCCCTCCAAGACACACGCACACACACACACCCCCCCCTCCAAGACATACACACACACACACCCCCTCCAAGACACACACACCCCCCCTCCAAAACACACACACACCCCCCCTCCAAGACACACACACACTAACAAGGGGAAAGTCATGGTAATTAAGACACATGGGAGGGGAGGAGGATTATACCTTCCTCCACTTCCACAGGAAACTGTATATTATACCCATTATGACAAGAGCTACTTTGATAGGCATTTGTTTTGAAGTGAAGTATAAACTCTTGTTTAAATGAGGCTGGAAATATGAATTCCTGAGGAATAAATGGCCAATATATTTTCTTTTAATGATCTATCACTGAGGAAATATCCTCCTCCCTCCCTCGCCCACTAGAGCCTGTCCATCAGCCACAAGGACAGAGCACACACATCCTCCACGCTGTGGGGAGGAGATTCGAGATCTCATTGAGCCTGAGCTTACACCATTAACTACTCTTCAAGGCAAAACTAGGAAAAATAAATTCCACAAGACATGTTCCTGCAAAGCTCAAGCATAATTAAATTCATCAGTCATTTTGCAAGTTTGTGTTTTCAAAAGAAGAATGGAGCTGAGGCTTTCGTTCACCTTGAGATATATAGAACAGAAGACAGTTAATAGTAGCAGCAATAATGATCACATACAGCAAGAGGCCAGTGTTTCAAATCAATCTGTTGGAACACAAACACATTTTTGCTCTTCGAATGAATAACGCAAGAGTCCCTCCCTGAAATAAGCCAACCACAGAATTCCTATAACTACTGTCAAGCCAAGACGGTGCACCTTTTAAAATCAGCTTTCATGATTGAACTTTACAACTTCAGTGTTAAGTTTTGTTAGTGTACAGTTTAATGAAAGTATGATGGTGAAACAGAGGGCCCAGATTTAACTCAATCATGACCCATTCCCTTACACCGAGTTAAAAGTGGATCCAAAATCCCTTGCTGTTGTTGTCTCCAATGCAGTGAACCACCTTTTTCAGTTACAGTGTGTGAATCTGGAGAAGTATGTGCTGGCCTTTATGGCTAAGATCAAGCATCAGATCAAGCCCAAGATGGCGTGCAATGTCTCATCTTGCCAGTTTGGATCTTGTTTGACGCTCTTAAAGGGACCATGGATTGGATTTAGAATTTTGTTTTTGGAGCAACTAAGGAATGGATTTAGAATCCCTACTGTGCAGAAGGAGGCCCTTCGGCCCATTGAGTCTGCACCGACTCTGACAGAGTATCTTACCCAGGCCCTCGACGCCATCTTATCCTTGTAAGTCCACACGTTAACTATAGTTAACCCATCTACGCACCATATCGTGGGACACTAAGGGGCAATTTAGCATGGCCAATCCGCCTAACCTGCACACTTTTGGACTGTGAAAGGAAACCGGAGCACCCAGCGGAAACCCACGCAGACACAGGGAGAGCACGCAAACTCCACACAGACAGTGACTCGAGGCCAGAATTGAACCCAGGTCCCTTATGCTGTGAGGCAGCCATGCTAACCACTGTGCCACCATCTACTCTGACCTTTGGCTTTGTAACTTTAAGGATGGAGGAATTTTTTTTAAAAAAAGAAATCCGGAGAAGTATGTGCCATCCACACGATTATGTAGAAAAAGGGGGATACTGGATTTGGGGGGAGTACCGACGGTTTGTATTGAGTGCAGTTCCGCTTTTAAAATATAATATCGGGAAATTAGACAGAGGCAATCAGCAGGTGCAGAAGACAGACGTAGGCAAGAATAAGGACCAGGCAACCATGGTTTCGAACCTCACCCAAATGGGACAGGGTAATAACATTTCTTGCTCTTTTTTGTTAATTAGTGCTTCATGTGCTAATCTGTGTTTTATTTGCTGAATTAAGCTGTTGCTGTAACCATCTGACACCAGCTCTAACCTGTTGGGCAAGAAAAGATGCTTAAAACTGCGCTTCCTTACAAGGGGGGAAATCGATAATTTTCTCCACATCCCACTAAGACATAATCTAAACGATCTAAAGCAGGGGAAACTAGCAAAAGTGAAGGGGCTTCACCACATGAATCTACCTGCTAATGGCTCAGCAGGGACAGCAACTCACAGACAGCTCTGGGTGATATAAAGTCTTCACTGCGGTCTCAAAAATGAATGAGTGTTTGACCACTCCAAACATGGCACCTCAGTATGCTATCAGTCAGAATCTCCAAGCTTCATCCCACCATATGTTCCTTCAGATAGTATATTCTAATTGGAAAAACTTGAGCTCAAAAGCTGTCCGGCAAGATTCCACATCCGTCTTCATTTGCAAGCATATGGTTTGTGTCAACCCATCCTTTCATTTGGAAGCTCAGAACTTGGAACAGAGCCTTAGAGGAAGACAAAGGAGCAAAATTCAGAGAGAGAAACATTTTGGAATGAAAACATCTTTCAAAATCCTTGAACTGGCGCATATTCAAATCGCTTGTTAACATTTGCTTAACAGCATCTATTCAGAAAAAGAACAATCAGGAAATAAACCTCTAAATTCTATAACTAGATTTACAAAGGATGCATTTGCAGTGTAACTATAGCATCGGTGTGTAGGGATTTGGCTCCTCACCAATGCTGCAGTTACAGTGTACGTGCAGTGGGCATCAAGCCCAACCAGACACCAAAGCCAAGATGAGTAAGATTGATTTCAAAAATGTACTTGGCGCGACACTGCTTATAGCAACACAATAAGAGTTTTAACAGCAACACAACACAGACCAGGTAGATTCCCAGGGACAGACAGTGCCCTGCCAGGCATTCATCATTCCCACCATTGAGCAATTCAACGCAGAAGCCGCAGCACAAATGAATTTATCCTCCATTGTTCTGGAAGCAGTCCATACCCACGAAACCAGCCACATCCCCGAGGTGAAATAATCAATATTCAAAGTCTCTGCTCATTACACTCGTTTGCAACTTTCGCTGAAGCGCCAGAAATTAAGCTGGAACTTTTAGGCACAAGGATTCTAATGTTCTTATTCCAGAAAGTCAATTGGTAAAGGACAGAATTAGCATCAACGGCAGGATCTCCTGCACTTCTAAATATGAGCGGTGTCATGACAGTTTCAACATGTCAACTCTGCACATGTCAGAGGTTTTTTAAAAATTAATTCTTGGGACATGGGCATCGCTGGCTGGCCAACATTTATTGCCCATCCCACGTTGCCCTTGGCTAGGCCATTTCAAAGGGCAGTTGAGAATCAAACACATGGAGTTTTTTGAGGAAGTGACAAAAACGGTTGATGAAGGAAGGGCCGTGGATGTCGTCTATATGGATTTCAGTAAGGCATTTGACAAAGTCCCACATGGCAGGTTGGTTAAGAAGGTTAAGGCACATGGGATACAAGGAGAAGTGGCTAGATGGGTGGAGAACTGGCTTGGCCATAGGAGACAGAGGGTAGTGGTCGAAGGGTCTTTTTCCGGCTGGAGGTCTGTGACCAGTGGTGTTCCGCAGGGCTCTGTACTGGGACCTCTGCTATTTGTGATATATATAAATGATTTGGAAGAAGGTGTAACTGGTGTAATCAGCAAGTTTGCGGATGACACGAAGATGGCTGGACTTGCGGATAGCGAAGAGCATTGTCGGGCAATACAGCAGGATATAGATAGGCTGGAAAATTGGGCGGAGAGGTGGCAGATGGAGTTTAATCCGGATAAATGCGAAGTGATGCATTTTGGAAGAAATAATGTAGGGAGGAGTTATACAATAAATGGCAGAGTCATCAGGAGTATAGAAACACAGGTGTGCAAGTCCACAAATCCTTGAAGGTGGCAACACAGGTGGAGAAGGTGGTGAAGAAGGCATATGATATGCTTGCCTTTATAGGGTGGGGTATAGAGTATAAAAGCTGGAGTCTGATGATGCAGCTGTATAGAACGCTGGTTAGGCCACATTTGGAGTACTGCGTCCAGTTCTGGTCGCCGCACTACCAGAAGGACGTGGAGGCGTTAGAGAGAGTGCAGAGAAGGTTTACCAGGATGTTGCCTGGTATGGATGGTCTTAGCTATGAGGAGAGATTGGGTAAACTGGGGTTGTTCTCCCTGGAAAGACGGAGAATGAGGGGAGATCTAATAGAGGTGTACAAGATTATGAAGGGGATAGATAGGGTGAACAGTGGGAAGCTTTTTCCCAGGTCGGAGGTGACGATCACGAGGGGTCACGGGCTCAAGGTGAGAGGGGCGAAGTATAATTCAGATATCAGAGGGATGTTTTTTACACAGTAGTGGTGGGGGCCTGGAATGCGCTGCCAAGTAGGGTGGTGGAGGCAGGCACGCTGACATCGTTTAAGACTTACCTGGATAGTCACATGAGCAGCCTGGGAATGGAGGGATACAAACGATTGGTCTAGTTGGACCAAGGAGCGGCACAGGCTTGGAGGGCCGAAGGGCCTGTTTCCTGTGCTGTACTGTTCTTTGTTCTTTGTTCTTTGCTGTGGCTCTGGAGTCACATGTAGGCCAGACCAGGCAGATTTACTTCTCTGAAGGACATTAATGAACCAGATGGGTTTTTCCAACAATCGACAGTGGTTTCATGGTCATCAGTAGACTCTTAATTCCCAATACTTTTTGTTGAATTCAAATTCCACCACCTGCCGTGGTGGGATTTGAACCAGGGTCCACAGATATTAGCTACGTTTCTGACCAACAGTCTAGTGATAATGCCACTCGGCCATCACCTCCAGATGTCAGAGGTGTGCTGATCTGGCTTGTCAAGAGGTCCCCTCTGCATTCAGCCTCCAATGGCAAGGATAGGGAGAGGGATGTTCCCAAGGCAGGAAGGCCAATCAAAGGCCCCTTGCGCTCAGTGAATGACAACACCAATGGCTGTAGTGGGTGCTGTTGAGACACCGGCGCAAGGCCACTAGAAAATGGAGGAAACCGTCCCACAGGAATGGTCATGGCCCAAGCTCCAACATTTGGAATCATGCAGTTTAATAATGGAGCCTGTGGGAGGAGGGAAGAGTAGGACCTCTGGCCTGGTGCCAAGAGGTCACTACTCAGATGCATAATCGATGGAAGGATTGTAGAAGGGTTAACACTGTGCAACCACAGGTCTGTGCATGTCCATATTTGTTGTCAAAACATATGGAGATTTTAGACTTTGGCATAAGAAGTGTCATATCAAAATATGATGCCAACATAAAGTAAGGGATTTGGGCAAACAACAAGAAGGACAGTTACAGATTTCAGGAAGTCAGAGGAATTGGTGAGTAAACTGGTGACAGATGCCATATGGAATTTGATATGCAGCAGTATGAATGAATACACTTTGGAAAGTAAAACAAGGAAGGAAAGCACACTCTCGTTGAAAAGATTATGAAGAATTTTGATGAACAGAGGCAGCCAAGCATTCAAATGTATAACTTCTTGGAGGGGCAGCAGCAGAAAAAGAAAGCTATAAAAATTGCTAATAGTATTTTGCACCTTATAAATTGGGACATAACATACAGGAGCAAGGAAGCAATGGTTAGGCTATAATTGGGGTATAGTTTTGAGCTTCGCATTATAGAAAGGATGTTCAAGCTGTAGAAAGCACACTGCAAAGATTCTGCAGGGTGATTGATGACAGCAATGAGAAACCACATTATGAAAAGAGACTTAAGACAGTGGGATGATTCCCATTGGAGCAGAGTAGGGCAAGAGAAGATTCAAAAGATTTTTAAAACTCAGGATTTTGGGTAGCATGAAAAAGAAAAGACTATTTCCTCTCATTAAAGAGTTTGAAATGAGTGATTAATTTAGTGTGATGAATTAAGAGAATGAGGAGGGAGGATAGGAGAAATCTGTTTATGTGGAGCAGGATTAGAGTATGGAATTTTATGCCACGGGGAATAGTTGATGCAGAGGCCACCACGTCTTTAAAGGGAAAACATTTGAAGCAAAATATGGTGCAGGTCTATGGGGACAGAACATAGCAAAAGGATTCATTTTCGACTTTTGTAGACAATATGATTTATCAAGTGGTCTGTAAAAATCTATCATTCTTCGATTCTAACTAACTTCTCCAAAGCTCACCGATACAGAAACATTGAGACAGCCCCAATTTCTATAACTTTCACATCATGGAATAATGTATTAAGGTAGATCTGAGACCAAATACTTTTGAAATAAATCAGAATCATTTTATTTTGCTGTCCAGTTTTTTTCTTTAATTCTTTAAGGATTGAACTAGTGTTATAATCCACGTAGAAACTCCAAGGTGTTTTATGAAATCAGCCTAGACCTTCATATGTTTTGCACTTTGAATTTTGGCACAGGTAAGCATAAGATGTTTCACTTCAGGTATGATTCGAATGACCCACTAGGGAGCTTTTATCGAACAAAGTTTAATGAATAATAGTTAATACAAAGAAAAGTAGCACTAACTTTTAGCAATTACAAACAAGAAAAAAACAACCATGATATGGAATAAAGCTTAACAACCAAATGCATTGTTCCAACACCACAAATCTCCTTATAAACATACACGTATCCCAGATTTAACACAGAAAATAAGGATGCTAATGTAATACTGGATTTTCTAGCACTGCAACACCTGCTGCAAATTAGTCATCTGGTTCAAGAATTGAAACTCTGGCTTTTCCATTCTGGAATTCCCAGCACCTCAAGACAGCTGGCCTCGAGCTAACAAACCACCAACAGCAAAATTTTCTCTCCAGAGATAAGAAAGTCTGCTCCAGTCTGCAATCCAAACAATGTCTAACTAAACAATAGCCAGCAGAATTCCCAATACAAGGGAGAGAGGCACAGAAATACTGCTTTTCATTCTGGAGTCCAACAGCGTCGAACTAAAACTGAAAGTCAATGCTTGGATTCCTCTGTGAAGGAACCATCTGACCTTGACTTGTCAATCAAGGCTGCCAGAACAATTCAAAATGGTCATAAAACTCCAAGAAATTCCATTAGGCCCAAATTTAAAATAAACAAAAAGGCCCATTACATGCCTTCAACAGACATCATGGCAACGATACAAAAAAAAAAGGTTTGCTTGAAAACTGCAGAGAACATGATTAAAAATACATTTCTTTAAGGCACAGTATTGTCACACTAGTTGGGGCAAAAACAATCCACTCGAATCAAAAAAGAAACCAATTTCCACCTGCGATCTGCAATAGAGTTTCAGTTGGGCCACATCAGAGTTGGTACAAAGCGGGAGCAAGTCTCTTATTGATGGGAAAAGGAATATTGGAAGTTGAGCCCAATCAACTCTCTGTCGTACGGACAGAACTTGAAAGAGCTGCTGCTTATGCTCCTGGTTAGATTTTGATGCACATTCCAAGATATCACAAAGGGGGAAGCCTTTGAAAATTAAAGTAAAAATCAAGATTTTTTTAAAAATTGGCTTGATAGAATTTCTGGCACTTGCCTTCATTAAAAAGATTGCCAGTTTTGTGCAAGAGAAATCACGTTTAATTGGAGTTCTTTGAAGAATGTGGGAAGATGCGAGGCTGTCCGTTTTGGCAAGGTTATTTAAAAAGATCATCTAAATGGTGAGAGATTGCACACTTTTGGGATGCAGAGGGATCGGGTTATCCTAATGCATGTATCTCAAAAGGTTGGTATGTGGACACAACAAGTGATCAGGAAAACTAATGGAATGTTATAATTTGTTGCAGGTGGAACTAAATAAAAAAGTGCGGAGGTTATGCTTCAGTTACATAGCCATGATGTGGAGATGCCGGCGTTGGACTGGGGTGGGCACAGTAAAAAGTCTCACAACACCAGGTTAAAGTCCAACAGGTTTATTTGGAATCACGAGCTTTCGGAGCGCTGTTCCTTCATCAGGTGAGTGATGTCAGTTATATAGGGCATTGGTGAGACCAATGAAGTACTGTGTACAGTATTGGTCTCCTAATTTAAGGAATTAAATAAATTCATTGGAAGCAGTTCAGAGAAGGTTTACTAGATTAATGCCTGGAATGGGCGGGTTGTCTAATGAGGAATGGTTGGACAGGTTAGACTTGTATCTGCTGGAGCTTAGAGGAGTAAGGGGCAACTCAATTGAAACATACAATATCCTAAAGCAATTTGACAGGGCAGATGTGGAGGCTGTTTCCCAGCGCGGTGAGGTGCAGTCAATAGGAAATCCCATCGACAGCGGCAGGATCAGAAGATCCCAGCACCAGCGAACAGTGCAGTGAGAAACACACAGCAGGGAGGCCAGAGAATCCCCTCGATGTTTCTTCTTGTAGGAGAGTCTGGAACTTGGGCCACTGTTTAACAGGTGTTGCCCATTTAAGACAGAGATGAGGAAATATTTTTCCTCTCAGAGGCTTGTAAGATTTTGGAATTCTCTTCCTCAAAAGGTGGTTGAGGCAGAATAGATAGATTCCTGATAAGCAGTGAGGTGAAAGGTTATCAGGAGTAGACAGAAAGGTGAAAATGAGGTTATAATTAAATCAGCCATGACGGTTTTGAATGGCAGAGCAGGATCAAGGAGCCAGGCCCTGCCCTTAATTCCTACATTTGTATGGTTGTAAATTTAAGCCTCTTGCCCACAATATTTTGGAGTTTGCACATTCTTCCCGTGTCTGCGTGGGTTTCCTCCGGGTGCTCCAGTTTCCTCCCACAGTTCAAAGATGTGCAGGTTATGTTGATTGGCCATCGAAATTGACCCTAGTGTCAGGAGGATTAGCAGAGTAAATATGTGAACTCGCGGGAATAGGGGCTGGGTGCGATTGTGGTCAGTGCAGATTCGATGGGCCGAATGGCCTTCTTCTACACTGTTGGGATTCTATGAATATAGGCCGATATTCCAGTGCTATACTGAAAAAAAAAACTGATGTGTTGTCAGACAGAGTGGGTTGGATTCTAATTAAATAACTCTTTCAATATTAAAGTACCGTATCTCTGCTTGAAGATCTAGATGGAGCATTTTTTTCGCACCAGGTGATTATAAAATCAATTCCTTGAAAATAATTAATTTCCTTGAAGCAGCATAAGAAGATTTGGAGCAGAGAAAGTTCAGCAGATTGAGAAAATTGCTTCAAAATGATTTGTAACCTGCTATGGTTCAGTATAGAGAGTGGTGATTGAAGTCCTCAATTCCAAGAATGTGTGTGCACATGTGTGCGCTTGCACTATCACGCACACAGGCATGCATTTCATGTTTCTGCTGGATAATGACCCCATGTTTGTTATACAATGGACTAGTTTTAATGCCCAAGCAATAGTCTTTATCCCAACAGTTTGATTTCTGACCCCGTTTTGATCCGATTGAAAAGCCAATTGGAGTTATCAAACTGACACTATGAAAACATTTAGGACCTCCAGAAATCACACAGCGTGAATCCTTATTTTATTTAAAAATGGTTGTTTTTTAAAATGTCACATAAATGTCAAGTTTTGAATCAAAATGAGCATTTCTCTCTCAATTATCGACATTTGATAGATAGACATTTGCAAAAAGAAGAGAGGTTATAAAATGGCTTAACACAGAATCGATATTTATTAATTATTACCAATATGTAGGCACTAACAAAGTAGATTCTAGCAGGAGATTGCATCATAAAATCATACTGTGCAGAAGAGGCCCTTCAGCCCATCGAGTCCACACTGACACGTGAGAAACACGTGACCTCCCACCTAATCCCATTTACCAGCACGTGGCCCAAAGCCTTGAATGTTATGATGTGCCAAGTGCTCATCCAAGTACTTGTTAAAGGATGTGAGGCAACTCGTCTCTACCACCCACCCAGGCAGCGCATTCCAGACCGTCACCACCCTCTGGGTAAAAACGTTATTCCTCAACCCCTAAACCTCCTGCCCCTCACCTTGAAACTATGTCCCCTTGCAACTGATCTTTCAACTAAAAGGAATAGCTGCTCCTTATCCACTCTGTCCAAGCCCCTCATAATCTTGTACACTTCAATCAGGTCGCTCCTCAGTCTTAAATTCTCCAACGAAAACAACCCAAGCTTATCCAACCTCTCTTCATAACTTATGTTCCATCCCAGGCTGCATCCTAGTGAATCTCCTCTGCATCCCCTCCAGCCCATTCACATCCTTCCTACAATGTAGCAATCAGAATTACACATGGTATTCTAGCTGTGGCCTCACCAAAGTTCTATATAACTCCAACATGACTTTCCTCCTCTTGAGATTTTTGCCTCAATTGATAAAGACAAGTGTCTCATATGCCTTTTTCACCACCCTACTAACACATGCCTTTCCACCTTCAGATCCAAGGGCAAACATGCCAAGGTCCCTTTGTTTCACAGAACTTTAGTACCAGGCCATTCATTGAATACCTCCTTGTCAAATTACTCCTCCCAAAATGTATCATCTCACAATTTTCAGGTTAAATTCCATCTGCCACTTATCTGCCCATTTGACCATCCCATCTATTCTTTTTGTAGCCCAAAACACACAGTCTCACTGTTAACCACCCGGTCAATCTTTGTATCATTCACAAACTTACTAAACTTACCCTCCATTTAGTCAGCTGTGTCGTTGATATAAATTACAGTAATAGGGGACCCAAGATAGATCCCTGGATGTTGGCTTCCAATCATTAAAGCAGCCTTCTGTCACTACCCTCTGTCTCCAAAAACTGAGTGAGAGTTTTAACAACACCAGGTTAAAGTTCAACAGGTTTGTGGGACTTTAACCTGGTGTTGTTAAAACTCTTACTGTGTTCACCCCAGTCCAACGCCAGCATCTCCACATCCAAAAACTGAACCAATTTTGAATCCATTTTATCAAATTACCCTGTATTCCATGTGCATTTGCCTTCTTTATAAGTCTCCCAACATGGAACCTTGTCATAGGCTTTGCTGAAATCCATATAAACTACACTAGCCTCATCTACACACCTGGTTACCTCCTCAAAAAATTCAATCAAATTTGTTAGGCATGATCTCCCTCTGACAAAGTTATGCTGATTATCCCTGATCAAGCCTTGCCTCTCCAAATGAAAATAGATGCTCTCCTTCAGAATTGTCTCCAATATTTCCCCACCATTGATGTGAGACTCACTAGTCTGTAGTCCCTGGCTTATCTCTACACCCTTCTTAAATAGTGCAACCATTTTAGCTGTTCTTCAGTCCTCTGGCAACTCCAGAGAGGAATTTAAAAATTGGATTAGGGTCCCTGTAATCTCCTCTTTTGCCTCCAATGGCAGCCTGGGATAAAATTCATCCAGACCTGGAGATTTGTCCACTTTTAAGCTTGCCAACACCTCCAATACCTTGTCCTTCCCTACGTCAACCGCATAGTCTCTTTCTGAGGACCATTCCTTCATCCTTATTCTCTTGGGTGAAGACGGGATGTGAAGTATTTGTTCAATACTCTACCAATATCCTCTGGCTCCACCCCAGATTTCCCCCTTGGTCCCTAATGGGCCCCTCTCTTTCCCTGGTTATCCTCTTCCCATTGATGCACATATAGAATAGAATATTAAGATTTTAGTTATTAGTTGACAAATCGTGGAAATAATTTGGAAATTAATGTTAACAAAGTTTGTTTTACGGAAATTCATTATTATTCTTTAGCTATTGAGATGCCTGTACAATGAGAAGTATATGGGAGTCTGCTAAGATCCTGACGGTTCATTTGGATGCTTGCTATCTGGCCAATCTCTATCCATAAAAAATTGCTTTCTGATCTTTACTGCTCTTGCATAGAGAGTTTACAGGATTCAGATTATCAGTTTTCCCCTATGCCGTAATTAGGAATGGACTATTATGTCAACCATATCCCAAATACAGATGAAGAAAGGTGCCCGTCATTCTGCTGAGCTAAAAAAAGTCTGTCCACCAGGTAAATTAATGATGTGTTAGAATAGTTTCCTAATGTGATCTACAACAGCATGTTGGTACAAAAATAATCCCCTGGAATGAGAAAAAAAACAGATGTGTAACTGTGATCTACAACGCTGACATTTTAGTTAGGCAACGTCAGAGTTGATGCAAAGTGGAAATTGAGTGCAGCCAGCTCAGTTCAGCTCAGGCAGAACCAGAGAAGACTGCTGCTTATCCTTGGAGTGCTAAAAATTACAATGAAAACCAATTTAAGTTGAGCTCGTAGTGTGGCATATGTTCTTTGCAAGCTGAAAGAATATGTACACACATTGTGCCTGCTTCAGCTAAACAAAGTAAGTGACAGCCATTTGCTAATTCATTCACCAGGACAATGCCACGATCCATCAGGGTCAAGCTGCCTTGTTTGAATTTCAGATAACGCCTGGCAGTTAACTGTCAGTCACCATCAACTGGTGCATTCTTCGTGGAAATATCTCTACCATAGTCCATTTGCCAACCAGTGCTCTCTTCTCTATAAATTATCGTTTTCCCCTAATAGTTGTATTCTTGCAAAATGTCCTGATGAGTGCAGGATGAAAAGCTTCATCACATCTCTTTTTTTCAGCAATATTCCATATTTTATTTAAGAAAGTAATAAATTGTATTTAATTTACTTGAGGGCAAGGCATTTTACACAAATCCAATTTTCCCTGACATTGTTATTTTTGTTGTGGTGGGTGGGCGTTCCTGGGTGGGACCACGCCAAGTAAGTCAATTCGTGTACCTTACGGGAAGCCTGTTGAGTAGTCAGGATTCTTTTGACAGTTAAGTTTGAAGTTGTGTTTATTTGTACACTAGGGGGAGCCTTCCTGCACATGTGCAGATGCATGATAGTGAGATAAGTTACAGTGTTGCATCTACTAGATGCTCCACTATGGTGACCGCCCCACACCTCCCCCTCAAGTAACTTTATGAGAGTGTCAGCACACCACCTGCCACGTTCCCACTCCAAGAAAAAAAATGTTTGTTGGGAATCAGCTGGCATGTTTAAAATTGTTGCCCCAACACTGAATAAACTTGTGTCAGGAGGGGGAAATCCAACCCACAATCCTTCAGAGGAGGAACAAACCCAGGGTCATTGGATAAACATATGGATGATATTGGAATAGTGTAGGTTAGATTGGTTAGTGTAGGAACAGATTGGTTTCACAGGTCGGCGCAACATCGTGGGCCGAAGGGCCTGTACTGCGCTGTAATGTTCTATGTTCTATAAGATAGTGGCCGGAATTCTCTGGCTGTTCACCCCCGCTACCCCTGTCAGTGAGGACGGAGAATTCAGCCAAATCTCCATGTACTACAGTGGGACTAGTGAATCCCGGTGGCGTGAACGGCCAGAGAATCCAACCTATTGACTGCTTATTCAAAACACAAATAGGAATTTTCCTGTCTCGTCCTACACAGGAATCCTAATGGACAGGGGCACGGACCACGCAAAGGTCTCTTAGGTGGGATTTTCCAGTTTTGGGGAGAGCATGGCCAGAAAATCCCTCCATAGAGTGTGGGCATTTTCCTAAGTATCTAAGGAACAGTTCCCCCCTCAATCAATACCAGTAAACTAAAACTGTTAATTCACCTCATTGCTAGTTGTGGGGTGTCTCTTGCATAGTATGGTTATAGTGTTTGTTACATTTTTCTATTCGATGTAGACATACCAACCTTACAACAAGGATCGGTAAATAATAATTTGTGTTCTTTATTTGAGGATGAGGCTATATGCAGTCAATGTTAACTGGGTGAGTAGGTACACACATTTGACCTTGACTGCTGTCGTCAGAACAAAGAACAAAGAACAATACAGCACAGGAACAGGCCCTTCGGCCCTCCAAGCCCGCGCCGCTCCCCGGTCCAGGATTGAATCCTGAATCCAGGATCCCCGCCCAATTTTCCAGCCTATCTACATACTAATATCCTATCCCCGAGCTGTCCCTCACAGCTATGATGCTTTGTTCATCACAACCTATTAACTCACCCCTACCCCCCCATTCCAGACCATGTGATCTCCAGAGTAGAGTCATGGGACTACATCACATCACATCCTGCTTTCATGGAAGTGATTGATAGAATTTTAAGATACGTGTCCTTAAAGGTACATAAACATCATATCACCACAGTGTGTGCCTATAAAAGTCACTGCACTCTATTTGGCTGATTATAGAAAGGATATTATTAAACTAGAAAGAGTGCAGAAGAGATTTACTAGGATGCTACTGGGACTTGATGGTTTGAGTTACAGCGAGAGGCTGGATAGACTGGGACTTCTTTGTCCAGAGCATAGAAGGCTGAGGGGTGATCTTATAGAGGTCTATAAAATAATGAGGGGCACAGATCAGGTAGATAGTCAATATCTTTTCCCAAAGGTAGGGGAGTCTAAAACTAGAGGGCACAGGTTTAAGGTGAGCGGGGAGAGATTCAAAAATGTCCAGAGGGGCAATTTTTTCACACAGGAGGATGGTGAGTGTCTGGAACAAGCTGCCAGAGGTAGTAGTAGAGGCAGGTACAATTTTGTCTTTTAAAAAGCGTTTAGACAGTGACATGGGTAAGATGGGTGTAGAGGGATATGGGCCAAATGCAGGCAATTGGAACTAGCTTAGGGGTTTAAATAAAGGGCGGCATGAACAAGTTGGGCCGAAGGGCCTGTTTCCATGCTGCAAACCTCTATGACTCTATTAGGTTATAATGGAGCCGAAGACTCTTCTTACATTTTGTGAAATTCTTTGAGATGTCTCATGTGATATGGCAAATGCAATTTTTTTTTTAAATAGTATCGCCATACTACCAGAAGGATGTTGATATATTGGAAAGGGTGCAAAACGATGTTGCCTGGTTTGGAGAATATGGACTATGAAGGAAGGTTGAACAAACTTGGATTGTTTTCATTGGCGCGTCGGAGGATGGACGGGAACCTGATGGAGGTTTCCAAGATTATGACAGGCTTAGATAGAGTGGATGGTCAGAGTCTTTTTCCCAGGGTCGAAGGGTCAAATACTCAAGGACATAGGTTGAAAGTTTAAAAGAGATTTAAGGGGCAAGTTTTTCACACAGAGGGTGATGAATGCCTGGAACACGCTACCGGAGGAGGTGGTGGAAGCAGATTCAATAACAAGTTGATGGTAGGGCATTGGGGAGAGTTCCAGAACAAAGTTTATAGCACCATGCTATATGGTGGTATAAATGGAAAAAGTGGGGAGCACCATAATGAGACAGCAGTTACCTGCCAATTTACAATAAATCCCCATTTATTTGTGCCATTTCTTTGAGGTCAGGAAGAAAAAAGATGATTTAAGTGACAGGATTTTCTTAGTGTTGACGATGAGATAGAAAATTCGAGCATGATTCCTGCCATTTGAATCACAGTACAGGAGGAGGCCATTTGCCCCATCAAATCTGCACCAACCACAATCCCACCCAGGCCCCATCCGCATAACCTCATGCATTTACCCTAACTAGTCTCCCTGACATTACGGGGAAAGTTATCATGGCCAATCAACCTAACCCTACGATGTTGTGGCCATTACGGAGACGTGGGTAGAACAAGGACAGGAATGGTTATTGGACGTTCCGGGGTATAGATGTTTCACTAAGTGTAGGGAAGCTGGTAAAAGAGGTGGAGGAGTGGCATTGTTAATCAAGGATAGTTTAACGGCTGCGGAAAGGCACTTCGAGGGGGATCTGCACACTGAGGTAATATGGGCTGAGGTTAGAAATAGGAAAGGAGCGGTCACGTTGTTAGGAGTTTACTATAGGCCCCCAAATAGTAATAAAGATGTGGAGGAAGAAATTGCTAAGCAGATTATGGATATGTGTGGTGGTCACAGGGTAGTTGTCATGGGGGACTTTAACTTTCCAAATATTGATTGGAGCCTTTGTAGGTCAAATAGTTCGGATGGGGCAGTTTTTGTGCAGTGTGTGCAGGAGGGGTTCCTGACACAATATGTGGATAGGCCGACAAGAGGTGAGGCCACATTAGATTTGGTACTGGGAAATGAACCGGGCCAAGTGTTAGATTTGGTTGTGGGCGAGCACTTTGGAGATAGTGACCACAATTCGGTGTCTTTTGTTATTGCAATGGAGAGGGATAGGGCCGTACGGCAGGGCAAGGTTTACAATTGGGGTAGAGGTAATTATGATGCGATTAGGCAAGAATTAGGGGGCATAAGTTGGGAGCAGAAACTGTCAGAGAAAGGAACTAATGAAAAGTGGAACTTTTTCAAGGAACAAATACTGGATGTCCTTGATAGGTATGTCCCTGTCGGACAGGGAGGAAATGGCCGAGTGAGGGAACCATGGTTCACGAAAGAGGTGGAATGTCTTGTGAAAAGGAAGAGGGAAGCTTATGTAGGGATGAGGAAACAAGGTTCAGATGGCTCGATTGAGGGTTACAAGTTAGCAAGGAATGAGCTGAAAAAGGGGCTTAGGAGAGCTAGGAGGAGACACGAGAAGTCCTTGGCGGGTCGGATCAAGGAAAACCCCAAGGCTTTTTACTCTTATGTGAGGAATAAAAGAATGACCAGGGTGAGGTTAGAGCCGGTCAAGGACAGTAGTGGGAACTTGTGTATGGAGTCAATAGAGATAGGCGAGGTGATGAATGAATACTTTTCTTCAGTGTTCACCAAGGAGAGGGGCCATGTTTTTGAGGAAGAGAAGGTGTTACAGGCGAATAGGCTGGAGGAAATAGATGTTCGGAGGGAGGATGTCCTGGCAGTTTTGAATAAACTGAAGGTCGATAAGTCCCCTGGGCCTGATGAAATGTATCCTCGGATTCTTTGGGAGGCAAGGGATGAGATTGCAGAGCCTTTGGCTTTGATCTCGCTGTCCACGGGGATGGTGCCAGAAGACTGGAGAATGGTGAATGTTGTTCCTCTGTTTAAGAAAGGGAATAGAAATGACCCTGGTAATTATAGACCGGTTAGTCTTACTTCGGTGGTTGGTAAATTGATGGAAAAGGTCCTTAGAGATGGGATTTACGACCATTTAGAAAGATGCGGATTAATCCGGGATAGTCAGCACGGATTCGTGAAGGGCAGGTCGTGCCTCACAAATTTGATAGAATTTTTTGAGGAGGTAACTAAGTGTGTTGATGAAGGTAAGGCAGTTGATGTCATATACATGGATTTTAGGAAGGCGTTTGATAAGGTCCCCCATGGTCGGCTTATGATGAAACTGAGGAGGTGTGGGATAGAGGGAAAGTTGGCCGATTGGATAGGTAACTGGCTGTCTGATCGAAGACAGGGGGTGGTGGTCGATGGAAAATTTTCGGATTGAAGGCAGGTTGCTAGCGGAGTGCCGCAGGGATCAGTGCTTGGTCCTCTGCTCTTTGTGATTTTTATTAATGACTTAGAGGAGGGGGCTGAAGGGTGGATCAGTAAATTTGCTGATGACACCAAGATTGGTGGAGTAGTGGATGAGGTGGAGGGCTGTTGAAGGCTGCAAAGAGACATAGATAGGATGCAAAGCTGGGCTGAAAAATGGCAAATGGAGTTTAACCTTGATAAATGTGAGGTGATTCATTTTGGTAGGACTAATTTAAATGTGGATTACAGGGTCAAAGGTAGGGTTCTGAAGACTGTGGAGGAACAGAGAGATCTTGGGGTTCATATCCACAGATCTCTAAAGGTTGCCACTCAAGTGGATAGAGCTGTGAAGAAGGCCTATAGTGTGTTAGCTTTTATTAACAGGGGGTTGGAGTTTAAGAGCCGTGGGGTTATGCTGCAACTGTACAGGACCTTGGTGAGACCACATTTGGAATATTGTGTGCAGTTCTGGTCACTTCACTATAAGAAGGATGTGGAAGCGCTGGAAAGAGTGCAGAGGAGATTTACCAGGATGCTGCCTGGTTTGGAGGGTAGGTCTTATGAGGAAAGGTTGAGGGAGCTAGGGCTGTTCTCTCTGGAGCGGAGGAGGCTGAGGGAATACTTAATAGAGGTTTATAAAATGATGAAGGGGATAGATAGAGTGAACGTTCAAAGACTATTTCCTCGGGTGGATGGAGCTATTACAAGGGGGCATAACTATAGGGTTCGTGGTGGGAGATATAGGAAGGATATCAGAGGTAGGTTCTTTACGCAGAGAGTGGTTGGGGTGTGGAATGGACTGCCTGCAGTGATAGTGGAGTCAGACACTTCAGGAACATTTAAGCGGTTATTGGATAGACACATGGAGCACACCAGGATGATAGGGAGTGGGATAGCTTGATCTTGGTTTCAGATAAAGCTCGGCACAGCATCGTGGGCCGAAGGGCCTGTTCTGTGCTGTACTGTTCTATGTTCTATGTTCTAACCCGCACATCTTTGGACTGTGGGAGGAAACTGGAGCACCCGGAGGAAACCCACGCAGATACGGGGAGAATATGCAAACTCCACACCGACAGAGACCCAAGCCGGGAATTGAACCCTGGCACTGTGAGGCAGCAGTGCTAACCACTGTACCACAATGCCGTCAAAATTTGCGAGAGAAGTATTTGATAGTAAGTATCTCTGGAGAGGTTTCAAGTGAATATATCTCATTAACTGCTGGTGCTATTATTGCTCCTTTACTAAGTAAACCATATTGCAAAAGTGGGAGGGAGTAAGAGATCACTGTATGAAACAATGCACTGAATAAAAAGATGTGGTGCTGAAGGCAGGTTCTGCACCCGGAAGTTGGCGACCTTTCAACTTCCAGTTCCACCTTCAGAGCATACAAAATAATATGTCGATTAGTGCTAATCAAGCTGAAGGGTAGATTTGAGGCCTGTATCCCACCCAATGTGCTGTCAGGTGGGACGTTCGGCCGCCGAGCTCATAGGTCATGACCAGGAATAAGGTCACAACCAGTAGTTTACAGGGCCCCATGGCATGGGAGAATGTCAGATTGTGCAATGCCACTTACGTCTCCACAGGCTGCCTAGAATCAGCCTGTTGCGAAAATGTTGAGCCTGACAGTAACCCTCAAAGCCACATGCATCAGGTGCCCATTCCACCACCCCAACACGGTTGGAGGAGACCGCCCCTGCGAACACATCACAGAGTGATTGACCATGGCTTTTGATAGCCTGCATCTTCTCCTGCATGGATTCCCTAACAATTGCAGATAACAGATTGCCATATGACACAGATACTATTTAACCCTGTGAGATGGAAGGAACAAAATCTAGCACTCAGCAAAGCACTCCACAGCTGAGAAAAGGCCTCTACATCAAATGATTTCAGAATGCTTAGTTTGCTCATTCAAATGAACGCTCCCTGCAGCCACGATATACTAACTGCTAAGCTGAGACTCTCAGCTGCAGCTTTTAAACCCACTTTAACCAGCTCACCCATTAAAAAAAAACGGATTCCCCACATGGCATGATTGAGACACGAAGGACATATTGCTTTTAGAGTGTATTATGGCAGTCAATTGGGTCGTTAACAATCTTAATTACACCTTTAATTGAGATTACCGTAGCACAGGCAGTGCTCTGACTTTTAAGCCTGCCTGCATACCGTTTATTTAAAACTAGCGTGATGACATCTGAAACGCTGCCTGACATCGTCACACCCAATAATGTGTCTCTTGATGTGGAAATCGCTCCCTATTATTCAGCCCAATGTCAATCACAGAGTGAAAACATCGCCATATTTTGAAGTATTCTTGAAGTCAAAAGCCAACACTTTTTATGAGTACACAAGAATCATCAGAGGGATTTGGAGAGGAGTCCTGATTAGGCTGCTCAGCACTAAGTGCCAATGGGCAGAACTTGCACAGCACAGCGTCAGCCCATTGGTCCTGCCACATCTCAAGAGCCCTATTGATATCATAGGACCCCAATTCCATGCTGATTGATGAGATGCCTGCCTGCGATTTATCCATTATGTGCTGCTCCCCAACTGTCATCATATGACCACCTTGTACCTGTCTGCAGGTGAAAATGAAGCTGGCACCCAATAAACCCAACAGTGGGAGGAAGCTCAATTAACACACACAGTTATAACTCAATGCTTTCTCATTTCAAGCACTTTAGAATGAGTCAGTTGCATTGCACTTTTGGGATAGATCCATTTCCTCCAATAAGGTAACAACCATGAATTCTTCAACAAGATACACTGAAAGAATTAAGGCTGCTTCCCTGATCCTGTGGCAGTGAAAACGTATGATTGTGTAACTGCACACATTAGGAAAATCCCAAATCAGTTCAAGTTGGGACGCCATTGTCGATAGGAATTATAGAATCCCTACAGTGCAGGAGGCGGCCATTCAGCCCATCAAGCCTCCACTGACAACAATCTCACCCTGGTCTTATTCCTGTAAGAGTTTTAACAACACCAGGTTAAAGTCCAACAGGTTTATTTGGTAGCAAATACCATTAGCTTTTGGAGTGCTGCTCCTTCGTCAGATGTGCCATTTCCACTCCATCTGACGAAGGAGCAGCGCTCCGAAAGCTAATGGCATTTGCTACTAAATAAACCTGTTGGACTTTAACCTGGTGTTGTTAAAACTCTTACTGTGTTCACCCCAGTCCAACGCCAGCATCTCCACATCATGACTTATTCCTGTAACCCCGCGTATTTATCCCACTAATCCCCTGACACTAAGGGACAATTTAGAATGGCCAATCCACCTAACCTGCACATCTTTGGACTGTGGGAGGAAACCCGGAGAAACCCACGCAGACACGGGGAGAACGTGCAAACCCCACATAGTCACCCGAGGCTGGAATTGAACCCAGGGCCCCGATGCAGTGAGGCAGCAGTGCTAACCACTGTGCCACCGTGCTGCCCAAGGGAAGGGAAAAATAATTCTTGAAAACAAAACTATGCTCTCCTTCCTCTGCACTACCCAATGGCCCCAGCATCTGACAACTGTACACCAGCTAAGTACAGAATTAGACTCGGCTATGATGTTGCTGACACTCGCTATCTAAGGGTCACATATGACAAATGGCCACTTGGGCAAGATAAAGGACTGCCAGTGCCTGTGAAAACATTTCCTGCCAATGAATTACTACCTTCAGGAAGGGAGAGGAAAGTACATGGGAGTACCTGGGAGTGGTGGGAAACAAGAGAATGTAAAAGTTAATCATCATTCTTTGTGACAGAAGGAACTAATATGTCAAGACTCCCCCTGGTTTCTGAAAAATGTTGTCTTCTTTATAGCCAATGCAACAACTGCTGAACTTGGTAAAGTAGCTGTTAGCAAATTCAAATGCGGTCCATTAACCGAGAAAATAACAATTGGCTGAGCAAGGTCAGAGTGGCTTTCAACTTAATTGGTCCATATATGCTGGACAGCTAAAGGTAGAATTGGGGAATTGAACCAACACCGGACCACCTGGTCGAAATCCAGACTGGTCATGAATAAAATGCCTGCTCTGCAGAGAGTTTACGATCTAAGACTGTAAGAAACTGGCTCCTTATGTCTGGTTCCACACGTTGAAGGAAGCACAAGACTAGATGCCAATTAAAACATTTTACGGGGTGTAAGATTCTGAGATCAGCCTTATCAGGATAAAGGGTAACCCCATTTACTCTGTGAAATGAATATATAAATACTTAATAGTTTCAGATTAAAAAGAACTGAGTCATATTGAGAATGATTGAGACTTGGCAGCCTGTTCCGCTTTGTCCATTTTTATGAAAGCTTTTACTGTCCTCAGAGATAACATTAATAGAATTTCCTCTAAATAAATGTTAAATGGAATACTATGGGTAATATGGTGAATTGGAAGTGACTGGTTTCTCATATCCAAGGTCTCACATGACGCCTTCAGCACATTAATAATGTCTGGTGGGAAGCTGTCAGGAAGTACAAATGTTACATTTCTAAAGTCACATCATTTTAAGAGGGCCATCAATACCCCTGTTTAAAAAACTGAACAGGTCAAATGAATTATAATTCATTTTGACATTCCATTGGCTTGTTTTCATTTAATGCACATTTTTACTTCAGTGGCAGCCACAGATGACATCAGTGGAAGAACTTAATGGAGTTATTGTGCTTATGTTAAGAGTTTTAGGGGCTAAAGCAGGGACCTCAGTAAACGGGGATCGTGATGCACATTTAACCCAGGCAGGGTGAGTAAAATGCAGGAAGTGCATCAGTAGCATGTCCAATTAGGTTTTTTTTTGCATGCAGCCAGTGCTAACCACACTGTTCATTGGCTGTGTGCCTCAGCACAGGGCTCAAAATAGTAACTTCCGAGAACCACATCATCTCAGCCAGCATTGCTTAAACCGAGCCTGCAACTCTTAAAGGAGAAGTGAACTGTAGCTGGGGTAGGCGCTGGGAGTGGTGCAGGAACTACACCTGTCCTGGGAAAAGGGGAGCATTAACACGACATCAGAGAGGGCAAGCTCCAAATTCTTTGGATACTGCACCAGAGGTCTTGATGGAGGAGAATGAAAAGGAGCGGGACCAGCCAAATGCCTGTGCTGGTCCTCTGCAAAGTAACTCAAGACCGAATGGCGTCGCTCTGTATGAAACCGTTTCATGATGGTTTGAAGGTGACACAGTGGTTAGTACTACAGTCTCTCAGTACCAGCCTCAGGTCACTGTGTGTGGAGTCTGCAAGTTCTACCTGTGTCTGTGTGGGTTTCCTCCGGGTGTTCCGGTTTCCTCCCACAGTTTAAAGATGTGCAGGCTAGGTTGATTGGCCATGCTAAATTGCCCCTTAGTGTCAGGGGGATTGGCAGTGTAAATACGTGGGGTTAGAGGGATAGGGCTTGGGCGGCATGGTGGCACAGTGGCTAGCGCTGATGCCTCATGGCGCCAGGACCTAGGTTCGATTCACAGCTTGGGTGACTGTGTGGAACTTGCACATTCTCCCCACGTCTGTGCGGATTTCCTCCCACGGTCTGAAAGACATGCTGGTTAGGCGCATTGGCCGTGCTAAATTCTCCCTCAGTGTGCCTGAACAGGCACTGGAGTGTGGCAACTAGGGATTTTCACAGTAGCTTCATTGCAGTGTTAATGTAAGGCTACTTGTGACACTAATAAATAAGCTAAATAAGCTGGGTGGGATTGTCGTCGGTGCAGGCTTGATGGGCCGAATGGCCTCCTTCTGTACTGTAGGGATTCTATGGTTCTGTTACTCTAAGAGTGCAGTTGTTCTGTGTCCTCTGCATGGGGGCAAGAGACCCCTCAGATACCTGGTCAAAAGGTAGTGGAAGCAGATAACCTCAGAGGCCAACTCAAGGACCCACTCTCTGATGATCTGGATGTCGTGTTTCAAGGACTTCAATGAGTGGTCAAATATATGCATTTTCAAACGTCATATCTACCTACTGAATAACCAGCCTTTATTCAATTCCCCACATTCAAGCACTTACTATTCACCATCACTGACCACTCATACAGATGTTAAGAGTTTCTATAGATACTTGAAAAAGAATTGAAGTGAGCATTGCTCTGATAGAAAGTGAGTCTGGGAAATTAATAATGGAAAATAGGGGAATGGCAGCAGAACTGAACAGGTATTTTGCATTGATCTTTACTATAGAGGATACAAGTGACTGATGGAGAAGATCCTGAGGGACAAGATTTATGAGCATTTAGAGAGGTTTAGTATGCTCAAGAATACTCAGCATGGCTTTGTCAAAGGCAGATCGTGCCTTACGAGCCTGGTGGAGTTCTTCGAAAATGTGACTAAACACATTGACAAAGGGAAAGCGGTAGATGTGGTTTATATGGATTTTAGCAAGGCATTCGATAAGGTCCCCCATGCAAGGCTTCTAGAAAAAGTGAGAGGGCATGGGATCCAAGGGACTGCTGCCCTGTGGATCCAGAACTGGCTTGCCCAAAAGGAGGCAGAGAGTGTGTATAGATGGGTCTTTTTCTAAATGGAGGTCGGTCACCAGTGGTGTGCCCCAGGGATCTGTTCTGGGACCCTTGCTATTTGTCATTTTCATAAATGACCTGGATGAGGAAGTGGAGGGATGGGTTGGTAAGTTTGCCGACAACACCAAGGTTGGTGGGGTTGTGGATAGTCTGGAGGGATGTCTGAAGTGACAGAGGGACATAGATAGGATGCAAGACTGGGCGGAGAAATGGCAGATGGACTTCAACCCAGATAAATGCGTAGTGGTCCATTTTGGCAGGTCAAATGGGATGATGGAGTACAATATAAAGAAAGGGAAAGACTCTTAGTACTGTAGAGGATCAGAAGGACCTTGGGGTCCGAGTTCATAGGACTCTAAAATCAGCCCCGCAGGTGGAGGAGGTGGTTAAGAAGGCGTATGGTGTGCTGGCCTTTATCAATCGAGGGATTGAGTTTAGGAGTCCGGGGATAATGATGCAGCTATATAAGACCCTCGTCAGACCCTACTTGGAGTACTGTGCTCAGTTCTGGTCGCCTCATTACAGGAAGGATGTGGAAAAGATTGAAAGGGTGCAGAGGAGATTTACAAAGATGTTGCCTGGATTGAGTGACATGCCTTATGAGGATAGGCTGAGGGAGCTCGATCTTTTCTCCTTGGAGAGACGTAGGATGAGAGGAGACCTAATAGAGGTATATAAGATGTTGAGAGGCATAGATCGGGTGGACTCTTAGAGGTTTTTTCCCAGGGTGGAAATGGCTGCTACAAGAGGACACAGATTTAAGGTGCTGGGGTGTAGGTACAGGGGAAATGTTAGGGGGAAGTTTTTCACACAGAGGGTGGTGGGCAACTGAAATCGGCTGCCGTCAGTGGTGGTGGAGGCAAACTCAATAGGGTCTTTTAAGAGACTCCTGGATGAGTACATGGGACTTAATAGGATGGAGGGTTATAGGTAGGCCTAAAAGGTAGGGATATGTTCGGCACAACTTGTGGGGCCAAAGGGCCTGTTTTGTGCTGTAGTTTTCTATGTTTCTATCCCAGAAATGACATAAATCAGGAATTGGAATGGAGGGAGGAAAATTACAATCACCAGGGGAGTGATACTGAGCAAGCTGATGGAGCTGTGGGCTGACAAGTCTCCGGATCCTGATGGACTCCATCCTAGGGTCTTAAAAGAGTTGGCTCATGTGTGAGTTAATGTGTTGGTTTTAATTTTCCAAAATTCCTTAGATTAAGCAAAGGTTCCATTAGATTGGAAAATAGCAAAAGTAATTCTTTTATTGAAAACGGAAGGAGACCAAAACAGGAAACGACAGGCCAGTTTGCTCAACATGAGGAAAATTTTATAAGCTATTATTAAAGATACGCCCACGGCTGGGATTCTCCAGTCCTGCTGCTGTGAATGGAGATTTGGCTGAACACCGTTCTCTTTGGCAGCGGTGCAAGACCGGAGAATTACAGCCATTATAGCAGGGCACTTGGGAAAATTCAACATACTCAGGCAATCAATGGTTTTGTGAAAAGAAAATTGTGTTTACCAATTTATTGGGGTTCTTTAAAAAAGTAACCTGTGCTTTGGATATACTGTCCAAAGATTTTGACAGTATATCCAATTTCTTGGATTTTAGAAGGCATTTGATCAGGTGCCACGTAAAAGGTTGTTGCAGATAAAATAAAAGATTATGGTGTAGAGGATATCATATTGGCATGGATTGAAGATTGGCTAGCTAACAGGAAACAGAGTTGGCATAAATAGGGTTTTTTTCTGATTGTCAGAATCTGACTTGTGGTGTGCCATAGGGATCAGTGGTAAGGCCACAACTTTTTACAATTTATTTAAGTGAGTTGGATGAAGGGACTGAAGGTATGGTTGCTAAATTTGCTGATGACAAAAAATAGTAAACTGTGAAGTGGACATAAGGAGGCTACAAAGGGATAAGGATAGGTTAAGTGAATGGGCAAAGATTTGGCAAATGGAGTATAATCTGGAAAATCATGAAAATGTCCATTTTGGCAGAAAGAATAAAAAAAGCACATTTAAAATTTAGAGTCACAAGTAGGCGTACGTTAACACTGCAATGAAGTTGCTGTGAAAATTCCCTAGTCGCTACACTCTAGTGCCTAAACAGGTACACCGAGGGAGAATTTAGCATGGCCAATGCACCTAACCAGCACATCTTTCAGACTGTGGGAGGAAACCGGAGCACCCGGAGGAAACCCATGCAAACATGGGAAGAACGTGCAAACTCCACACAAACAAACAGTCACCCAAGGCAGGAATTGAACCTGGGCCCCTGGCATTGTGAGGCAACGGTGCTAACCACAGTGCCACCCATCTAAACATGCAGATGGGGCCGCAGTTTAACACCACAATTGAAAGACAGCCCCTCCTGACAGTGCAGTATTTCCTCAATGCTGAGTCCTTCTGGAGTGGTCTTGAACTTGATTCAGAGGCAAGTGTGCTTTCCACTCAGCCAAGCTGAACTTCCCTGATACCAATAAACCAAGGAACAACTGTAGGGAATCCCATTAATAAGGGTTACAGAAACAAATTAAAGTGCTATCTTCATTTGAATGCGTATCAAAAACTATATTTAAAAAATTGAAAGTTGTAAAATAAGAAATATTAGATGCAAATACTTTGGAAAATTAAATTACATTCAACTGCACATATTTCCAATTCCGGCAAATTTGGATTTATTTATTCAATGAATATTAAAGTGTGGAATTCCCTGCAGATTCTGCCATCAAAATATTAAACTTAGTTTAGCTCTAAAACATCAGCAGCTTCTAAATATGCTCTGAATTAAGACCTGGCACTACTCTCATCTGGAAGAATCCTTACTTAAGGGCAGTTTCCATCTTGTTACGCATTGGTAATTCATGCACAGAAATCATATGGTTGATAAGTGAAAATGTCACACCAGTGCACTAATAGATTCAATTTTGAGTTTTGAGTCAAACAGGTTGAAATAATAAATCCCTTGTATTATGCGCAAAGATACCATTTGTAAACTATTTTCTAGTTGAAGATTCCTTCTATTCCACAAAGATGCACAAATTTAATAAATTTTAACCTTCCCCATTATAATTACAATGCTCTTATAAGAACCAAAGGAATTTCTTATCCCCCTAGTTTCTGCAGTTGCAATACTTTTTTTTAAATCCCCCCACATCTAGGTTTACGTTTTCTCAACGCGTGTGATGCAGATGCTTGGTCCAAAAAGGTCCTCTGCCAGCTTGAGACTTATTGAAAAAGGTTTTACAAGAGGGGTGTGTGTTAGCTATGCATCATAAAATATACCCATAAGGTAGCTACCATAGGGGAGGCGATAGCCTCATGGTATTATCACTGGACTATTAATCCAGAAACAACTAATGTTCTGGGGACGCGGGTTTGAATCCCGCCATGGCAGATGGTGGAATTTGAATTCAATAAAAATGATCTGGAATTAAGAATCTACTGATTATCATGAAACCATTGTCAATTCCAGAAAAACCCATCTGGTTCATTAATGTCCTTTAGGGAAGGAAATCTGCCATCCTTACCTGGTCTGGCCTACATGTGACTCCAGAGCCACAGCAATGAGGTTGTCTCTCAACTACCCTCCAAGGCAACTAGGGATGGGCAATAAATGCTGGCCAGCCAGCGACGCCCATGTCCCACAAATGAATAGGAAAGAAAGAAAAAATCTGATTACAATTTCTGAACCTAGTTCATTTCCTCCCTAACACACTGCGGGTGTGGCTACACCACAGGGACTGCAATGATTCAAAATGGCAGTTCACCACCCCCTTCTCAAGGCGAGTTGCGCAATAAATGTTGGCCTCGTCAGCAAGACTTAAATGCCAAGAATCAATTAAAAATAACAAGTACCTTTCATCAATAGACAAATCCTGGATTATTTAGGGGATTTTGGTAATGCCTTGCGTTAGGTTCTGATCTTTCGGGGGTGATTTTAACTCCAAACATGGCTGTGAAAAATCTGCCAACCTTGTGTTTTAAAGGAGCTGGGACAAACTTGCTCAATGTAATTAAACATTATCCTGAAGCTACACGCCTCAGAATTAAACAGCATTTTACATTTAATCCTGGTCAACCATCAGTTAAAGGGAGGGGAAGGCTGCTGAATCCAGGAGGTAAGGGCCTTTCCACTCACCTGCTTTATCCATCCTCATGAGTGGCCACCCACATGACCCTTCCACTTTCACACCAAGGCCTGCTACATCCCTTCATTACACTCACTGGCTACAGCCTGGTGCCAAAGGCCTAGCTCATAGAAGCATAGAATCCCTACAGTGCAGAACATAGAACATACAACATAGAAAGCCACAGCACAAACAGGCCCTTCGGCCCACAAGTTGCGCTGATCATATCCCTACCTCTAGGCCTATCTATAGCCCTCAATCCCATTAAATCCCATGTACTCATCCAGAAGTCTCTTAAAAGACCCCAACGAGTTTGCCTCCACCACCACCGACGTCAGCCGATTCCACTCACCCACCACCCTCTGAGTGAAAAACTTACCCCTGACATCTCCTCTGTACCTACCCCCCCAGCACCTTAAACCTGTGTCCTCTCGTAGCAACCATTTCAGCCCTTGGAAATAGCCTCTGAGAGTCTACCCTATCCAGACCTCTCAACATCTTGTAAACCTCTATCAGGTCACCTCTCATCCTTCGTCTCTCCAGGGAGAAGAGACCAAGCTCCCTCAACCTATCCTCATAAGGCATGCCCCCCAATCCAGGCAACAAGAAAGAAGCCATTCAGCCCATCGAGCCTGCACCAACAACATTCCACCCAGGCCCTATCCTCATAACCCTATGTATAATCCCTGCTAATTCCCCTGACATGAAGGGGCCATTTAGCATGGCCAATCCGCCTAACCCGCACATCTTTGGACCCAACCAGTCCTTCAATTTGACTGGATGCATTCTGGAGATGGAGGAAAATTTTTATCAGGTCCTGCCGTTAAGCCACAGAAGTAGGGGAATGGCATAGGGGACAAAGAATAAAGGTCTGCCTTAAAGAATTTCTGATCTTCACTCCAACCTTTTTATCATTTAATTTCTCACAGCCCTTGCTTTTTTGTTCTTCCACCTGCTTTCCCTGGCTCTGTGCTTTCTTAAGATCTATTATACCTTCAATTTTCTCCAGCTCTGAGGAAAGGTCAGCGACTTGAAACATTGGGCTGAATTTTCCAGGGCGTCGGTAAGAATTCCAGGCCAGAAGTCCAGAAAAAGGACATGGCAGGACTTCAAATACGATTTTCCGAGAATTTGCCTCTGGGCTATTGGGCTATTGCCTCAACATATGCTCCTGGAAGCCTTCTGCATATTTGAGAATTAACAAGTCCACAACTGGCAGGGCCATCAGTGCGTGAGAGGAATATTTCCACAGGATTGATAGTGGCCACAGCTGTGGCCTTAAATCCTGGTGACTCCTCCACTGAAGCAAGGAACCTCTGTCTCTGATGGACCCCTGGCCTGCCACCACATGATGACCTCCAAGTAGCTGATGGGCTTTCTTCAGCAGGGACAGCTTCAATATTCGGAATGCCCAGGGCCTGTCTCTATTTAGGCTCTTAAGGTGCCTGCTGTCAGGTACATGTTGGCTTAGAGGCGGGATCTCAGGGAGATGATAGAATGTATTATCTTCTAATTTTGCCCAAGACCCTCCTTCTAATTCACCTTCCCGGGACTGGGAAAATTAAGCCCATTAACTCAGTTTCCCTCTTCCCAAGATGTTGTTGGACCTTCTGTGTATTTCCAGCATTTTCTGTTTTATTTCAGAATTCAACCATCCGCAGTTTCTTTTTGCTGAAGCGTCGAGTTAATGTGGAACGGGTTTGGATAATTTCAATCCAATCATAGTACAGAATCGGCATGGAATTCAAAGCTACAGGATGATTGGTGCAAGAAATGGAAAGCAGTGATGGAGCGGCCACTCTTCTGAGGTGTGAATTAAGGCACACTTCAGGGCAGGATAGAAGCAGCCTTATGTTGCATCTAATTGAACCTTGCCTGCACCCAATATACTCTCCCAGGCTGGATCAGGCTTTTCACTATCTCTACTTCCTCCTTGCCCGAGCTGAGCTTCTGATTCAATATCGCTTCCATTACAAAGACCACCTACTGACAATTCCACTCACCCATCTGCCATTTAAGCTCATAATCCATGTTTTCTTTACCGCCAGAAATGCCTATTCCAATATTCACCTGGCCAGCATTTCACTCACCTTCCAGTTCATCCAAGCTTCCCATATCTTAACCCACCCCCAGGCCCACTCACCACACCCCTGTGCTCCCCATTGGCTCCCAGCCACAAATGCCTCAGATTTCAAAAATTGCAGCCTTTTATTCAGGTCTCTCCATGCCCTTGGCCTTCCCCATACCGGCGACCTTCTCCAGTTCTACAACCCTCTGAGGAATCTGTTTTTTTCGACTTGCCCATCACCCACACCCTTTGCCGGCAGCGTTTTCAGCCGAGTAGATCTGAAGTTCTGGAATTCCCTCCTTTAATCTCTCTGCCCCTTCACCGTTCCCTCCTACCTTATGTTGCTCCTTAAAAGCCACCTCTTTACCCAAGCTTTTAGGTACCTGTCCTAATATTTCCTTTGGCTCAATGTCAATTTATGTCTGATTATGCTCTGTGTTATATAAACCTCGTGTCCATGGTTTATAGCCTTCATCCTGTATTATATAAACACACTTTTGCTGCTGTTGGTGTTTTCTACTCATTCGTGGGACATGAGCATCGCTGGTTGGCCAGCATTTATTGCCCATTCCTAGGTGCCCGAGGGCATTTGAGAATCAACCACATTGCTGTGGCTCTGGAGTCCCATGTAGCCAGACCGGGTAAGGATGGCAGATTTCCTTCCCTAAAGGACTTTAATGAACCAGATGGGCTTTTCTGGTTTTGACAATGGTTTCATGATAATCAGTAGATTCTTATTTCCAGATCATTTTTATTGAATTCAAATTCCACCATCTGCCATGGTGGGTTTTGAACCTAGGTCCCCAGAACATTAGCTGAGTTTCTGGATTAATAGTCTAGCGATAATACCACTCAGACATCACCTCCCCTTAGCAAACACTAAGCAGCCACCACATGAAGTGTACCACTCCTTATTGTTAGACTTTCTCACTTTGATGAGCACAGTATCGGCTTGAAAAGTAAGGAGTCTAACTTTTTTTTAAAAACTGAATAATTTTATTAAGTGTTACATTCTACCTACATCAACTGATATTGAAAGCTAGTTTGCAGAAATGAGTAAATTTTTTTTAAAAGTGAAACAGCGCTGCAGCATTGATGTGAAGTCTTGTGGTGCAGTTGGTAGTGTCCCTACCTCAGTCAGAAGCTCCAGGTTCGAGTCCCACCCCAGGACTTGATGGCCAAGGAAGGTGCGGCCAAACTGTCGAACGTTAACCTGCAAAATCCTTCCAACATGGCACAGTAGCACAGTGGTTGGCACTGCTGCCTCACAGCTCCAGGGACCTGGGTTCGATTCCCGGCTTGGGTCACTGTCTGTGTGGAGTTTGCACATTCTCCCTGCGTCTGCGTGGGTTTCCTCTGGGTGCTCCGGTTTCTTCCCACACTGAAAGACGTGCTGGTTAGGTGCATTGACCTGAACAGGCGCCGGACTGTGGCTACTAGGGGATTTTCACAGCAACTTCATTGCAGTGTTAATGTAAGCCCTACTTGTGACTAATAAATAAACTGTACTTTACAGTTGGCAGCAAGAGTGGGAGAGACTCCTGGTCAGCCACGCATGATGTGGAGTGGCACCCACTCAAGCTCTGGTGCTAGACTAGCAACCTGTTCCAGGAATTATTAGCTAGGGAAACAGATGAATGTCTGCCTTAGTGCACCACTAGGTACGGGAAGAGAGAATTGCTAGCACAATGCCTGTGAAATAGAGGTCAGTAAAATAGTGTCTGGATGAGCAAACATTTTGTGAAAGAACATTTGGTTCATTTGCCACGGCACAAAGACCCTGTTTAAAATGTTGAAAAGCTGAATATTTTGCCATTCACTTGTATGAATCACTTTTTAGTTAAATCTAGTGTTTTACTGCAATTGTACAGGGTATTGGTGAGGCCACACTTAGTGTAGTGTGTGCCATTTGGTGTCCTTGCGATTGAAGGAGTGCAGCAAAGGTTTACCAGGCTGATTCCTGGGATGGCAGGATTGTCATGAGGAGAGACTAAGTCAATTAGGATTATATTCATTGGAGTTTAGAAGAGTGAGAGGGGATCACATGGAAACTTTAAAAATTCTAATAGGATTAGACAGGGTAGATTCAGAAAGAATGTTCCCGATGGTGGGGGAGTCCAGAACTCGGGGTCATAGTTTAAGGATCAGAGGTAAACCTTTTAGGACTGAGGTGAGGAGAAATTTCTTCACCCAGAGGGCGTAGATGTGTGGTATTCTCTACCACAGAAAGTAGCTGAGGCCAAAACATTGCGTGATTTCAAGAATTATTTAGATGTAGCTCTTGGAGCTAAAGGGATCAAGGAAAATTGGGGGGGTGGGGGGTGGAAAACAGGGGTCCAGGGTATTGAATTTGATGATCAGCCATGATCAAAATGAATGGCTGAGCAGGCTGGAAGGCCGAATGGCCTATTCCTGCTTCTAGTTTGTGTTTCTATGTTTCTATAAATCATCACAAGGTTAATTATGAAACATTTTTTGCAACTCACAAGGAAGAAAAAAATTACAATGCTCCTGAATTGTGCTGACCTCTCAATTGTTCTTTATATGGTTCATTCATTATCAAAATAATATCTTGTGTTTTTATTCATACTGCAGGAGGGGGTCCCTTGAGGACATCTACCTAAAAATGCTTCCCTCTTATCTTGAGACTATGACTAGCTGTCATCTTAAATCATTTTTGTAGGATAAGAATTATGGGCTAATCCAATCCTAAAATATTATACTTTTGTTATTTATCACAGTCAAACATTATCTGAGTGCAGAAGGAGGCCATTCGACCCATCATGTCAGCACTGACTCACCAAAAGAGCATCTTACCCAGGCCCTATCCCTGCAATCCCATCCTCATAACTCTGCATATTTACCCTGCTAATCCCCCTAGCATACACATCTTGAGACACTAAGGGGCAATTTAGCATGGTCAATCCACCTAACCTTCATATCTTTGGACTGCCATAATGTAAAGATGCTGGTGTTGGACTGGGGTGGGCACAGTAAGAAGTCTCTCAACACCAGTTTAAAGTCCAACAGGTTTACTTGGAATCACAAACTTTCAGAGTGCTGCTCCTTCATCAGGACTCACTTGATGAAGGAGCAGCGCTCTGAAAGCTCGTGATTCCAAACCGGTTGGACTTTAATCTGGTGTTGCGAGACTACTTACAGTTTTGGAGTGTGGGAGGAAACCCGCGCAGACACAGGGAGAATGTGCAAACCCCACACAGACAATGACCCAAGGCCGGAACTGAACCCAGGTCCCTGGCGCCTGTGAGGCAGCAGAGCTAACCACTGTGCCACCTGCTTTCCATTTTGTTGCACACATTCTGCTTCCTGCTGAATATGGAGCTGGAACTGGAATTGGCCATTAATGACACAGCTTCAATCTCTACAACAGAATCTCAGACAGAGCGTTTAATACTGCATTACATTGTAATGTCACAACTCAAAAGGAAGACAGCAATGGATTCCCATCTATAGAAAAGTGTTCAATTTCAGCTGTGCCGCTTGCACACATCCAAGTGAGAGAGCACGAGTGAATGAATGATAGAAAGAAAGAACGCAAAAATAATTTTTCTCTCAGGATTTCCCAAAAGCATTCATATACAATTCTCCAATGGACCCCCCACCCCGCCATCACTGCCAGCGAGAATGGAGAATTTGGCACTCAGTCAAATCTCCTTTCGCTGCAGCGGGAATGGAAAATCCCAGCTGTGGGAGAGGTTGGAGAATCCCGGCCCTTGAACTACTTTCAGGACTCGTAGCCACATTCCAGGTGAAGGTAGTCGACATTTTACATACAGCAAGATACTTCTCCGTAAGAGATTGAGAGGGAGAAATAAAATCTTTGAGTCTCGCTTTAATTCAGCTCCTGCTGGCTTGAGCAATGCAACATTGGCAAAGAAATGGAACATTACAGCCAAGGAACATGTCTGGAGTATGGAGTCTAGCTGCTGTGGCATCTTGTGAAAATAGCGTACAGTTCAATCATTGTTTTTTTTAAAAATGTTAAATAGTTGGTGTGCAAGGTAGCAGAACAAAATGGTGCAATAAGTGACAGCTTAAGAAAACATGTAATGCTGCATATGTACAGCTCCACCTTATATTAACATGCACATTTCTATCCCTTTTCAGTTCTGTGGAAGGATCAAGAGATTCTAAAATTTACTGTGTTTCTCTCTCTACAGATGCAGTCAGATTTGTTGAGTTTATCCAGTATTTTCTCTTTCTATTAAGATGCTTGTTTATGGACACAAATTACGAGAATATAAACCGCGCAGTCTATATATTAGTAAATCGCTCCTTATTATGTGTAATGTGATTGTGACTGCACGGTAGCACAGTGGTTAGCACTGCTGCCTCACAGCGCCAGGGACCCGGGTTCAATTCTGGCCTTGGGCCATTGTCTGTGTGGAGTTTGCACATTCGCCCAGTGTCTGGGTGGGTTTCCTCTGGCTGCTCCGGTTTCCTCCCACAGTCTAAAGATGTGCAGATTAGGTTGATTGGCCATGCTAAATTGTCCCTTAGTGTCACGGCAACTAGTAGGTTAAATATGTGAGGTTGTGGGGATAGGGCCTGGGTGGGATTGTTGTCAGTGCAGGCTCGATGGGCCGAATGGCCTCCTTCTGAATTGTAGGGCTTCTGTGATAGGACCTACATAGCTTTTATTTAAAATTCATTTGTGGGACATAGGCATCGCTGGCTGGCCAGCATTTATTGCCCATCTCTAGTTGCCCTTGAACTGAGTGGCTTGCAAGGCTATTTCAGAGAGCAGTTGAGAGTCAACCACATTGCTGTGACTCTGGAGTCACATGTAGGCCGAAGGCAGAGTTCCTTCCCTAAAGGACACCAGTGAACCAGATGGGTTTTACTGACAATTGACAATGGTTTTCATGGTCATCTGTAGATTGTTAATTACATATTTTTTTATGGAATAGCTGCACTATTAAACATTGGATGCAAAGGGATATGATACATGTGGCACCAGTGATGACAAACATCTGAAAATGCTTCATGAATTAATTTTTGAAATGCAATGATGTAAGCAAATGCAAAAAAAAATTCTATCATGCGATCAGGTATATATTGCCCATAATTTGTAACTGATTTTAATTGGAATAGAAATATTAGCCAGAATACTTGGAGAACTGCTTCTCTTTGAATAGAGAGGTAGGATTTTAGTGGGTGACACGGTAGCACAGTGGTTAGCACTACTGCCTCACAGCTCCAGGTACCCGGGTTCGATTCCCGGCTTGGGTCACTGGGTGTGTGGAGTTTGCACGTTCTCCCCGTGTCGGCGTGGGTTTCCTCTGTGTGCTCCGGTTTCCTCCCACAGTCCAAAGATGTGCAGGTTAGGTGGATTGGCCATGCTATATTGCTCATAGTGTCCTGGGATGTGTAGGTTAGCGAGATTAGTGGGGTAAATGTTTGGGGTTGTGGGGAAAGGGCCTGGGGTGGGATTGGTGTCAGTGCAGACTTGATGGGCCGAATGGCCACCTTCTGCATTGTAGGGTTTCTATCTATGATTTTTAATGCCTGGCTGAAGCTTCAGAACACAAGGAGACAGCCTTGGAAGGACAGTCAATCTCTCAGCATTGTACAGGAGTATCAGCCATTGAGAAACTGCTTGAATCCTGGTGTAGGGCACAATCTCAAAACCTTCTGAGTTTTGAGTTGTTAGTTAATTGGTTCCGTAAATTAATTACTTTGTTGTTCATGAATTGAAGCATGGTCATTTGAATGTCGACAATAAGAATGGCCTAATTGTTTCTGCAGCAGCATTTGTGCTGAACAAGACTAGTTTGTTTTTATCCCAGTGGAGTAAGAAGTTGAGTTTAAATGCAACACTTAGAAGTTATGATTGAAAGAGGATTTTTTAAAAACTAATTTTGTCAATAACCAAGCAGATGCATTCATTTTGAAATCGGAGTTAAAAACACATTTGCATCAAGATCAACATGACCAAGTAGTCAGTGACATTTCATTGAATAAACATGACAAAAGTGCAGTAAACATGTACACACACAAGAGGCAGATTATTTGAAACACCAGCACGGGTTGCAAGTACAGAGTGGATCGGAAACCTACAGCAATTCGTGCCCACACCACCCCAGTCACAGCACAAACAAATCTGCCTCCAAGCATGCCAAAATATTACAGCCCAAGGATCAAGAACACCCCTTTTGAAGCTTTCCCAATGGCTTCATGGGCAATTACATTGCCCAATGTGATATTGAGCAATGTAAGCTAGGAATATCCAAGGTTCGATCTTCCACCTGCCCAAGCTGGCTTTTTCTGGAGTTGTCTAGTACTGCCTGATCATAAGACCATAAGATATAGGAGGAGAATCAGGCCATTCATCCCATCGAGTCTGCTCCATCACTCGATCATGGCTGATATATTTGTCAATCACATTCTCCTGCCTTTCCCTGTAACCTTTGATCCCCTTATCAATCAAAAACCTACCCATCTCTGTCTTAAAGCCTCCACAGCCCTCTGTGCCAATGTATTCCACAGATTCACCATCCTCTGGCTGAAGAAATTCCTCCTCATCTCGGTTCTAAAGGGTCATCTCTTTACTCTGAGGCTGTGCCCTCGGATCCTAGTCTCTCCGACTAATGGAAATACCTTCCCCACGTCCACTCTATACAGGCTTTTCAGTCTTCTGTAAGTTTCAATGAGATACCCCTTCATCCTTCTAAACTCCATCGAGTACAGACCCAAGGTAACAGACCCTGAAGGTAATAATAGTACATGTGTATATGTATGTTAGCATGTCTGATGGAAACAACACTGGGCCCATCTGTGATGTTGTTCACAGCCTGCTGGTTATAAAGCCACAGGGTAACCTTTCTAGATTAGAAGCTCAAATGAATAAGGTACGAAAAAGTAACCGGTGCCTGTAAAACCAAACCAACAAGCACCTGTAGCTTTAAGGAATGAAGAAATAAAAGAAAGGGAAAAGAAAACTTAAGACATTTCAAAATATTTGGCCGATAACAATCTATAATGTAATCTTGATAGAGGCGTTGAATGTACAAATAAACACTACATCTAACTAAGAATCAGAGCTGAAAGCAGCTGTCCTGTGATCCTCATTCATAAAATTGCCATTCATTTTGTCATGAAGGCAAACCTGGGAGATAGTACTCGGATTGGGGGGAATTCTGGCAGAAGTGAAAGGGAAATGATTTAATGTCCTTACCATTTTTTCAGCTGTGAAATAATTAGTTAGAAGTCTTATCTGCACGTAGGATAACAGCACCAGTTGGCAATGCAATTGATTGGCTGGTTAATCTCCATCTGTTTCAGATGTTTAAAACCAGTATTTCCATAGTGGGTGTTGTTTCAGAAATTTATCTTCTTTATTCCTCAACACAGGTGGCTGGAATCATTGAACCGTAGAATCCCTACAGTGCAGAAGGAGGGCATTCAGCCCATTGCGTCTTCACTGGCTCTCCAACAGACCATCTTACCCAGGTCCATCCCACCTATCCCATTCCCTTAACCCCATGCATTTACTTAACTAACATGTCTAACCTACACATCTTGGGGCATTAAGAGACAATTTAGCATGGCCAATCTACCTAGAATCATAGAATCCCCACTGCGCAGAAGGAGGCCATTTGGTCCATCAAGCCTGCATGGACAACAATCCAATCCAGGCCTTAACCCCTTAAACCCCATGTATTTACCCTGTTGGTGCCCCTGACACTAAGGGGCAACTTAGCACGGCCAGTCTACCTAACTCGCACACCTTTGGACTGTGGGAAGAAATCAGAGCACGCGGAGGAAACCCACGCAGACACATACAAGCTCCACACAGACAAGGCTGGAAGTAAGTCTCCACCCAAGGTTGGAATCGACACGGGTCCCTGGCGCTGTGAGGCAGCAGTGCTAACCACTGCTGCCATGCTGCCCAAGTTGGGATGTGGAAGTGGTTGAGGAAAACGAGTGGGCAAATGTTATCACTACCAGTAGTTGGAAAAGCCAAGGTTTCACACTTAAAAACTGAGCACTGCATCTGCACAATCGATTGAAGTGGCTTCCACTGGAGTTTTCAATGGGCAAATTTATTAAATTTTTGTAACAATTTTGTCAAACAACAAGTATCAGTGTCAATGACATCAGGGTCACCTGTAACCATCCTTGGCTGATCCCAAGTGGGGGGAGAAATTAATGAGCTCATTCTCAGTGTAGGGCCTCTTTTCACTAGACACAATATGCCAATAATGAAGTTAAACAGTCAATTCTGATCCATTCAGTCCGGTTCACTTCAGTTTGAATTGGCTTTCAGCTCCTGGGTCTGGCTCCGTTCCCCTGCTCCGTTCCCCGGCCCCTCTTTTTTTTGTGTGTGTGTTTTAGACGAAGGCAGAACAGATTCCAGTGACACCTCCGAGGTGGGGCATGAGTATGAATCTGACCCCTCCCCACCCAGATCTGATTGACAGGTGTGACTGCAGGACCCAGTAACAAGTGGAATCCGGTTTCCTCACGTCTAAAGAGCACCGTGACCAATCGGGCCTTCTGCAGGCAGCTCAACATTAAAGGCACAAAAGGCCGAGAGGAAACAAAACAAAATGAAAAGGGAAAAAAAAAAGTGCTGGGATAAAGCAGGTTTCTGCGGCGCACACAGCACAGAGAAAGATGAATTCATCCTGAGCAGTTTATGTAAAAGCAGTAAAAATTAGGATTGATGGGAGAGTGGAGTGGCAAGTGAAAGGGGAAAAGCAGATGGCAGTCGCTTCCCAGGAGCCACACAATTTCATGGCAGATTTTCTGCCGATGAATTTGTGGTAATTCAAGCCTGGGGCTGACATTCTCTCGCAGTGTGACGGAAATGATTTATAAGGGCCTCATCTTACCCTGCTCACGGGAACTTTAGAGGCCAGACTTACTTTCAAAGGGGAAAAAAAATATATATGGATCCACATCAGAACAGGACACTTGCGTTAGAAAGGGTCACTTTCATCATGGAGATAGGTCTGCATTTCATTGTAATGAGGTCACCGCAAGTTAATAGACTTCAACAGTTAGCTTGTGTCCAGCGCTTTAGTTTGTTGTTCAATGTTAGGATAAACCACTAAATTACTTAAATTTTAATTGTCTTTCATTTAAAAAAAAATGAAAACAAACATTGATTCTCAAAGTCCAAGGATGTGCAGGTTAGGTTGATTGGTCATGCTAGATTACTTCTCAAGTGTCTCAAGATGTGTAAGTTAGGGGGATTAGTGGGGTAAATACGTGGAGTTACGGAGATAAGGCCTAGGTAAGATGCTCTGTTGGAGGGTCGGTGCAGACTCGATGGGCCGAATGAGTTCCTTCTGCACTGTAGGGATTCTAATTCTATTCTATTAACTTTCACAATGGAATTGGATATATGCACTTTCAAAGATCAAGCATAGGCATAGTAGCCTAATAGTGCCTTTTGTGTGGTATCATTCTTTCTATGACTCCAGGAATCATCAGCTACTTTGAGTGAGGTTACAGATACGTTGTCTATGCTTTTCATGGGTTTGCATTTGTTGTATAGTGCCCATGAAGTTCATTGAGAGATTCAAAAGCCTCAGGGTGGATTTTGCCCCAGCCCTGCCACTGGGTTCAAAGGTAGGTTTTGGGGGAGAATATCGTGAGAGTCCCAGAAATTGATTTCAAACCAGTGTACATGAACAGTGGGATTTTCCACTGCCGCCTGCTATGGTGGGTGAAAAAACCTGCCAAAGGCTGGCATGAACCTCATTTGCATCTTTCAATGGCATGCGGATGAAGGCCCTCCCACCCCTCCCCATGCCAGATTCTTTGAGATTCCAGCGGGAAAACACACAGGCGTGAAATACATTTCGAACAATGGGCAGGATTCTCCAATCCTATCCGTGCCCGCCCCGCTGCAAGTGGGAACGGAAAATTTGGCATTCCATTCACTTTCAGCACCACCAGAGAATCTCAGCCGCGAGCGAGTGGCGTGCACTCGTTGGGACTCATCTGAACCATGTCTGGGGCTGCCCCTGGAATTGAGGATGGAGGCTCCCTCCAGCCCTGGAACACCACAGCAGAGAGTCAGTGAAGCATCTGCAGGTGGACCGTCCTGATTCTGTATCCTGGAGGGGGGGTCCATCTTCCAGTCTCTGAGTGCTCCCAGAGATCTATCTTCATTTTCAGGATGTCCACCTTCTTCCTTCAGAGAGTCAGTGGCACCATTTCAATATGGCACCCAGACACGATGGTGACCTGTGCGAAATCTGGGCCTGCCCTGCCACCGAGTACAGTGTGAAACACCAAGGTGCATAAGTAATAAGGTCAGGGTGGAAGATTTGGCATGTTTGCCTACAAGCTTCCATAGTGGGAAACATTCCACGTTCCTGCCCTGCCCCAGGACATAGTTTCAATTGGGAGAGTTCCACCCTCAGTATTGACTAAAACAAACAAATTTATCAGTGAACATCACCTGCTCTCACTGACCTTAATCTGTCGGTATGGTTGAAATTGAGTTTGTGTACTTGGTAACTGCTTTCATGCCCTCAGAGATGGCATGTTTGGCCAGCTCTCCTGGCAGCTTGAGGCAAATGGCTCTCTGGATCTCCCGGGCTGAGATGGTTTGCCGTTTGTTGTAGTGAATGAGGTGCGAGGCCTCAGAGGCAATGCACTCAAAGATGTCGACCACAAAGGAGTTCACGATGCTTATGGCCTTGTACGAGATCTGGGTGAAAGCATAGACCTGGGTCAGCACTTGGTACAAGTAGGTGGAATAGCTCTGCCTGCAGGTTTCCCTCCATTTCTTGGAGACTTCAGTTGGTGACTGCTTTGGGCACCTTACGGGATGTGCCACCCTTGGCCGTAAGCTCAGGCATTCTGCTCCACTTTTACCAACTCTTGTGAGCCCACAGAACAAACGAAGGGTGTGAAAAACCATACTGCACTATTGAGAATTTATGTTGTTCACATAAATGAAAAGTCAAAACTGTTCTTTACCTTGTCCCTTCTGTAGCAAACAAAACTTGAATAACCTCGCACTGAATTCTAGTTTATATTTGCTTTGTAATTCCAATATTTACTCAGCATCTGCCTGACCTACAATTCTGGGACTGAGGGGAGTTCAGAATGATGAAAAGTCAAGGTTCTGGTAAAAATAGAGGAAACAAGGAGAAAAACAGGATGGAAATAATTTAATAAAAATGACAAACTATTAAAAGTTAGAAGGATCCAGTGGTTTGCCTCTAATTAATATAGTAATGGAATTACACAGCGTTGTATATGAGACAATGAAATATTTTCAGGTGTGGGAGAGGAGATGCTTATTGTCTGATTCAAACTCCAGAAGAAAGCAACAAATGCCATATTGTCTCATGAGTCACATTAGGGCAAATCTGTGAAGTGTGGAATACCCATGAACAATCCATTTGCTTCCAATTTGTCTTTTTAAAGAAGGCCAGGTTGTCCCGCCAACTGAATTTGGGAAGATCCTTGCCATGTGGAAAAAGTTACTTCCACCTAATTGGTCTTTTCATGGAAGTCACGGTGTTTCCAGGAGGAATAGTTTGTATACTCAGTCACCGAGGAGTGTGTGCACAATGGACATGCCTAGAAATCCGTACCAGAGTGTTGAAATGGAGCAGTGACATTATCGTCACAGGAAAGTGTCTGCTGCTGTTTCTTTTTGCTTGTTGAGAAGGTGGAGGCTTTGGGGTTTTGAAGATAACAGGAACAAAATTAGCAGTCATTAATAGCAGCACACAAAACCTATCCCGTCGTGTCTGTTTTATGTAGCTGCTTTAGTCTCAATAACAAGCTTGAGCCAAAGGTTGACCATGATTTAGCCAATAAGCCATGTTTTGGGATTGGCCGACTGTAATGAATGGCCCTTTCTGCTTTGTTATATTGAAGTCTACATTAATTCCGGCCGGAATTTTTTCTCTCTCTCCCCCACCCCCGCACACACTCAGTAGCGTGTTTCTGAGCAGTGGGAGGTGACCCACTATTGGCCAGATCTTCCAGTCCCATCGCTGTCAATGGAATTTGCAATTGAATCCATCCCTGCTGCTGGAAAACCTATGGTGGGGATGCGCTGTTGGCGGGACTAGAAGATCCCGCTGGGATGAACTGCCGGAAGGTCTTGCCCCTTCACTTTATCAGAATTTTAATCAACTTGGCTTGATTTTCTGTTTTTTTTTAAAAAACCATCACTGCACCGTAACTTTTCATGACAAGTTTCTCATTGCTGCAAGGCAACAAAAATATCGGAAAATAATAGCTGGAATTCTCCCGTGGCGGGGGTGGGGAGGGAGAGCGTTTCCTGCCGAAAGGCCGACAGGAAACCATGCCATGTGTGCCCAAATCTAATTAATTATGCATCAGTGGGTATAGCACCATATTTTGTGGTAGGGCGGACTTGATTGCCCGTCCAGCCATCATATCTGACTGTGATAATTAAAAGGCACCCAGCATCACTGACCCACCGTCGAAGAGAGGAGATGGACCTCCCGAAGAATGAAGAAAGACCTCTTGAAAAAGACAACGGTTCTCCAGGAACAGTGAGGCTGGAAGATGGAGGTTCTTGAAGCTGGAAAATCCCACTGTTGGATGCTCCTCCCACCCACTGTCATGGTGTTCCGGGGTCAAAGCTCACTGCGACCTCCATCCCACGCTCTGGAGGAAGCTCCATTCATTCTTCAGGCAAGTCCTGTATCCTGCATGCTACATTGTTCCAGACTTGTTCTGGACTGGCATGTTTTCCCACTGGCATCATGGAGAACTCAGTAAGAAGTCCCACAACACCAGGATAAAGTCCAACAGGTTTATTTGGTAGCACAAACCACTAGCTTTTGGAGTGCTGCTCCTTCATCAGGTGAGTGGGAGTTCTGTTCACAAACAGGGCATATAAAGACACAAACTCAATTTACAACAATGTGTGTGGAGAGAGGGTTAAGCACAGGTTAGAGAGATGTGTATTGTCTCCAGCCAGGACAGTTAGTGAGATTTTGCAAGCCCAGGCAAGTCGTGGGGATTACAGATAGTGTGACATGAACCCAAGATCCCGGCTGAGGGTGTCCTCATGTGTGCGGAACTTGGCTATCAGTCTCTGCTCAGCGACACTGCGCTGTTGTGTGTCGTGAAGGCCACACACGAGGACGGCCTCGGCCGGGATCTTGGGTTCGTGTCGCGCTATCTGTAACCCCCACGACTTGCCTGGGCTTGCAAAATCTCACTAACTGTCCTGGCTGGAAACAATACACATCTCTCTAACCTGTGCTTAACCCTCTCTCCACTCACATTGTTGTAAATTGAGTTTGTGTCTGTATATGCCCTGTTTGTGAACAAAACTCCCACTCACCTGATGAAGGAGCAGCGCTCTGAAAGCTAGTGCTACCAAATAAACCTGTTGGACTTTAACCTGGTGTTGTGAGACTTCTTACTGTGTTTACCCCAGTCCAACGCCGGCATCTCCACATCATGGAGAACCAGGAATAAGGGGAAGATTCAGGTCAGGCCTTCATCGATATCCCATTAACAGGATGCATCAGATTCACACTGGTGTCTGGCGGGTTTCCCAGTCCGCCATGGTGGGCACCAATGCAAGTTCCTGTGGGAAATTTATGATGGTGTAAAAACAATGTTTGGGCCTCCCACTGAATTCTCCTCCCTCACCTGCCATCTAACTCATTGGTGGGGGCATGGGAGAATTCCACCCAATGGCTGGGATTTTATGGACTCGCTCGACCCGAGACTGGAAAATCCAGTCCGAGATCTACGGACATTCCCATTGTCTGCCCCTCGCCTGCTCCAATTCCCGTTGCGGGCGGGTTGTAGAATTCCAGTGAATACGTCAGAACAATCTTTTGTTCCTACAGATACCAAAACCTGTTGGCAGCAAACAGATGGAATGGTTGGGATTTCATTTGTGAAAGAATAATTCTCTCCTCCGCCCAATCCATTATTCTTCATCTCAACAAAAAAATTTATCATTGCTTCAAAGGCTATTGCACCATCAGCAATTTTCATTCTTATATTCCTCTTTCATTCTTATATTCTTATTGTCATTGCAAAAATAGAGGAACTTAAATAATAGAATCAGAACCCTACAGTGCAGAAGGAGGCCATTCGGCCCATCGAGTCTGCACCAACCACAATCCCACCCAGGCCGTATCCCCATAACCGAATGCATTTACCCTAGCTAGTCCCCCTGACACTAAGGAGCAATTTAGCATGGTCAACCAACCTTACCCGCACATAGGGCGGCATGGTAGCACAGTGGTTAGCACTGCTGCTTCACAGCTCCAGGGACCTGGGTTCGATTCCCGGCTTGGGTCACTGTCTGTATGGAGTTTGCACATTCTCCTCATGTCTGCGTGGGTTTCCTCCGGGTGCTCCGGTTTCCTCCCACAGTCCAAAGATGTGCGGGTTAGGTTGATTGACCATGCTAAAATTGCCCCTTAGTGCCCTGAGATGCGTAGGTTAGAGGGATTAGCGGGTAAAATATGTAGGGATGTGGGGGTAGGGCCTGGGTGGGATTGTGGTCGGTGCGGACTCGATGGGCCAAAAGGCCTCTTTCTGTACTGTAGGGTTTCTATGATTTCTATGATCTTTAGACAGAGAGGAAACCGGAGTGCCCAGAGGAAATCCACGCAGACTCAAGGAGAACGTGCAAGCTCCACACAGAGTGACCCAAACCGGGAATTGAACCCGGGTCCCTGGCGCTGTGAGGCAGCAGTGCTAGACACTGTGCCATCCCAGGAGCAGGAATAAGCCATACAGCTCCTTGAGCCTGTTCCACCATTCAATACCATCAATATATTTAAACACCTCCACAGTTCTCCCCAGGGTAAAGAATTTCAGAGGTTCACGCCCTTCAGAAGAAATTACTCCTCATCTCAGTCTTCAACCTTTATTCTGAAACCACCCTATTAGTTCTAGATATCTCCATGAGGGGAAACATCTTTCCAAAATTGTCCCTGTCAATCTCCCTCAGCATCTTTTAAATTTCAGTAAGATCACCTCTCTATTCTTCCAAACTCCAATGAGGATGGGCCAAACCTGCTCAACCTTTCCTCACAGGCAACATCTTCATTCCAGGAATCAACCTAGTGAACCTTCTCTGAACTGCCTCCATTGCAAGTATATCCTTCCTTAAATCTGGAGATCAACTTTATATACAGTACTCTCGGTTTGATCACACCAACAGTTGTAGGAAGTTTTCCCAACTTTTATACACCATTGCAATAAAGGCAACATTCCATTGCCTTCCTAATCCATTGCTGTACCTGCATACTAACTTTTTGTGTTTCTTATACATGGGCAAATTCCTCTGCACCACAGCATTCTGTAATCTCTTTCATTTCATTAACTTACCTATATCCCTTTTCAGGTTCAATGACCTCTTGCTTTCCTAACTATCTTTGTACCATCAGCAAATTTGGTTCCAATACATTTGATCCCTTTATCCAATTCTTTAATATAAGGTATTCATATAACAATCTATTCTAATTTCCTGACAAGCTAAATGGCCAACTTTCTTTCTCTCTCACCTTGCTGAGGTACTGTTACGTGGGCACCTTATCCATCTTGAACACCAGGGTGGCACAATGGCACAATGGTTGGCACTGATGGCTCACAGTGCCAAGGACCCAGGTTCAATTCCGGCCTCGGGGTCACTGTCTGTGGGGAGTTTGCACGTTCTCCCTTTGTCTGTGTGGGTTTCTTCTGGATGCTCCATTTTCCTCCCACCAGTCCAAAGATGTGTGGGTTAGGTGGATTGGCCATGGTAACTTGTCCCTTAGTGTTAGGAGGATTATCAGGGTAAATATGTGGGGTCACAGAGATAGGGCCTGGATGGAAATATTGTCAGTGCAGGCTCGATGGGCCGAATGGCCTTCTTCTGCACTGTAGGAATTCTATGAATTTCTATTCTTATGAATTTCTATTATTAACGTGTGACTCTCATCAGTGGGTGTCAGTAGCTTATTTCAGCCAAGCGTCATAATGTGTGCCCACCTTATCCCCACCCACATGATGTTCATTCATATTCACTTCCAACGGAGGTCCCTGAATAATGGTCAGATGCGAAACCCTGAATGAAGATTCCCTTCGTAACTCAAGGACACGAAGTAGCACTCACTTTCCTAGCTGGGTCGACCAACTCAACACAGATTGTGGGTCAAAGTCGGGAAAATCCTTGGTTCGTATGGCCCCATGCTTGGCAAACTCACTGAATCTCAGAAGGTTCTGCAAAAATCCTTTTGTCGGGACTTAGATATTGGCTCTACAGCCTCCTGTGGTATTAGGAAAGCTGCCTTCTATGGTGAATAGCTTTTGTATCGTTGCTGTATTTGACCAGCAACAGCATCTATTAAATTTTCCAATCATTTGGAAATCCAATTGTAATCATTTTTTGCATTGAATCATGATGCAATTGTCATATTCTGCTTTATAGACGTCGGGCGCAATCATACAACCTCGTCCCGCCTGACTTCCGTTGAGGTGGTGAGATCGGACGGGAGGCAAAAGATAAGAAATGCACCAGTTTCTCACCTCCCCCAATTGTACCAGCCCTGCTTTGCTGGTGAAACTGACATCACCCCCAGACTCAAGTATTGTCATGCTTAGATCTCCCAGTCAGCCCCCCAACTCCGCACCCCCACCCCACAAAATACCATAAGATTGCATGTTCAAACTCACCCAAAAAACAGGTTTAAAACTCTCTCGTTTCCTTACTCGTTTGGCACTTGGAATTTTTTTCATTAATCAAACCCATGATTTATTTTCTGGTAATCCACTTTAGGGTATTTCAGAATACTAAGGCACCCAGCAGATACCTTTAGCTTATTTTGAGAATATCTTCCTCATATTTGGAAAGTTAGAGATTTAAAAAAAAAATTAAACTGCAATTATTATAAATTGCTCAGCTTTCTTAAATTTTATGCCAAGAAAATGTACCCTTATGCGACAAATATCAATACACGCATCGAATTGTCTGCACTGCAGCACTCCAGGGATCTCGTGTGCGGTAACAGAAGAGGTTAAAAAGTTCTTTTAACAATCACTGCTACCAGGAATCACATAACTGCAATACGTTCCAGCAGTGATTCAATCTAAACAGTTTGATGGCTTTTATAAATAGCTCAGGCTTTACTTGCTTGCTTTGTGAGTCATCAGAGCCACCTAATTGAATCACTACCTTGGAGCTCACTGCCAGATGTTATCATCTATTTATTTCCCTTGTATTGCCATTAACATACAGCCCATTGCACCACTCCATATAACTGACGGAGTCCAAACAATGCACATCATCGCCATGTGCACCAGCTATTTTTTTGGTGGGCTGCATCTTGATGTTATTCAATAGCTTGACAGAAAGACCCTTCTATGCCTCATTCTGATTGAGAGTCTCCCTGGTTAAATGTACATGGCATGAGATTCGCCAACTTATCTACTCTCTAATAAGATGCTATGGAAATGCTGATGAAGGAAAACTGCGGCGGAAAAATGACTGAGCTACGCAAGGAGAGCTGATTGAATTTTCTATCATTAATCCTTCCACTGACACCAACCATTGTCCAGGAAGTTTGAACAAAATGCTTTCTGGACCCCATTAACCTGTATTGTTGTGTTTACTTCTGATCCATTTCTTTTGTGCCAGCAGAGAGTTTTACAGCTGTGTGGATTCTCTGTGGGAAGCACAAGGGATGAATCAGTAGGAAGGGGCCTGGACCCCTACTCTTCACTAAAGGGAAATGAAATGGTTGCAAAAATAACAATGTTAACACTTTTTCCCCCTTTCTCCATCTTTTTTATTGATCTTTTCTGAACTAGTTTTATATGACATGATTGGGCGAATTAGCCTGCTGATCTCTATACATTTGAGCAAGATAGATTAACGTGCTTGCTTTTGGGTACAGAACTTGTCTCTTTACTGGTATTAATTCATCTGTTAAAGAAATACAAATCATAAAAAAGATTAACTCTGGTTTTTGAAAGGGTTTGTGATTTTCTACAATTCATGAACAAACCGATTTTTAAGCTCAAACATGCAGCTAGAATCTGAATCAGCAACAAAAACTCTTGAATCTATGTTGCATATTGTCAAGCTATTTAATACATGTTCAAAATTTAACAGTAATAATGGTTACGTAATACTCACTTAACCAAAAGTTTTGGATTCACATGCATTAGACGAATGGAATGGAGTGGAGCCCGAGAAAGGGACCTCTCCAGGGAATAAACATAGATGCATAGAAAATAGAAGCAGGAGTATGCCATTCGGCCCTTCAAGCCTGCTCCACCATTCATTATCATGACTGATCACCAAATTCAATATCCTGATCCCGACCCCCCCCCCCCACCCCCCATACCACTTGATCTCTTTAGCCCCAAGAGCAATATCTAATTCCTTCTTGAAATCACACAATGTTTTGGCTTCAACTACTTTGTGGTTGTGAATTCCACAGATTCACCATTTTTTGGGTGAAGAAATTTCTCCTCAACTCAGTCCTAAAATGTTTACCCCTTATCCTCAAACTATGATCTCAGTTCTAGATTCCCCCACCATCAGGAACATTCTTTCTGAATCTACCCTGTCTAATCCTATTAGAATTTTCTAAGTTTCTATGAGATCCCCTCTCACTCTTCTAAATTTCAGTGAACATAATCCTAACCAACTTAGTCTCTCCTCACATGACAGACCTGTCATCCCAGGAATCAGCCTGGTAAATCTTCACTGTACTCCCTCTAGAGCAAGAAAATCCTTCCTCAGATAAGAATACCAGAACTGCACAATACTCCAGCTGTGGTCTCACTATCGCCCTATACAATTGCAGTAAAACATCCCTATTCCTATACTCAAATCCTCTCACTATGAAGGCCAACATACCATTTGCCTTCTTTACTGCTTGTTGTACCTGCTTTCAGTGACTGATGCACAAGGACACCAAATTCTCACTGAGTTTCCACCTCTCTTAATTTACACCCATTCAAATAATAATCTGCCTTCCTATCTTTGCTATCGAAGTGGATAACCTCACATTTATCCGCATTATAATGCATTTGCCATGCATATCCCTACATACTCAGCCTGTCCAAATCACACTGAAGTATCTTTGCATCCTCTTCACAGCTCACCCACCAACCCAACTTAGCATCATCTGCAAATTTGGAGAAAATACATTCAGTTCTCCTGTCCAAAACATTAACATATTATGTGAACAGTTGGGGTCCTAGCACAGATCCCTGTGGTACCCCACCAGTCACTGCCTGCCAATTGGAAAAAGATCCATTTATTCCAAATCTTTGCTTCCTGTCTGCTAATTGGCATTCTGTCCATCTCAAACTCTCTCTTTCAGATATAGTGAAGCAATTTAAAAACACCTAACTAAATGCCAAGGCATTTAGTTAGTAAATTGGAATATGGGGAGTTCTTGCCTGACACCTTTGTTGCCAGGACAATTTGGAAAATTGACAGCACACTACCCACGCTGGATGAATATAGTGGGTGGTGCATCAAAAATGAAAAACACAAGAAATAGCCTTAAAAAGAAACAAAACTGCATGGTGTGAATTACATTGGTGATGGTTACTGTGTGATGACAATAACCCATAGAAAAAATGTCTCAAAACACCTCTTAAATGTGTAGGAAAACAAGTGCATCCCAAACCAGGGAAGGAGTTGAAGGATGGCCAAACATTTGTCAAAAGAGATGCAATTTAAGGTGGGACTTGAGGAGACACAAAGTGGGTTAGGGAGGGATTTCCAGGGAATAAAATGATATAGAGTGTCTCGCCTCCCAAAGAGAAATTTACAAAAATGTTTCAAAAGTTTCAAAAAGACACTGTCCCTTTAAGACTATGGAGTTCTGAACCATTTCTTGTTTAGCTGAATTTCTCCAGTAACCATCCAGCTTCCTTTCATCACATATCTAATAAAAAATATTAGATAGCAGTATTAAAAAAATTACTATCGAAAGACAAAAAATCTAAAAGAAATTAACGGCTATCAAGAAACGAGAGATGTGCCCTGGCACTGAATTAACGTGTACGGATTTTAAAAGTCAAGCATTATTTAATGTGCCGTTTGAACAGCCTCTACACTTCACTAGAACCCAGCCATCATTAATTTAGTAACTTCTAGTGGCTGTGGAAGTGAATTAATAATGCATTTCAGTCTGAAGTAGAATTAGTTGTTATAATACTTTATTATTTAGGAACAATTGTTTCTGCACTTAACTTCAGACATTTCAACTAATGTGGACACAGATAACCAGAGAGAAATTTAAAAAAAACACATTGTCTGCATAAAGCCTGACCATGACCCAGGGGTTCCAGCCCTGCCTGAAGGCCACCAGCAGAACTTGCTGTTTAAACTAACTTTTAAGTCTGACCTTGGTGAAAAACATCCAAATGTGCAAACAAACATATCTTAAATGAGCATTCGGATGAACCATTGCTGATAGCAATAGCAGGAGGATACGAGGCCCTGACAAGAATATTGTTGCACACATCGAAAATTGAGATGTCTGTCGGTAGTTCTCCTTCTGTGCAAAGCCTCAAACCAGTCATTGCAGGTATAACCCGAAGTAGGAAAATGACTGCCCAGGTCCCAGTGGCTGGCAGCACCAGGAGAATGTTTCCACCTGCATTTAACAGCATGTAGCTTCTAGCTCTGTTACATATTCATAGCAACGTTATCCTAAATGTGCTGCACTTGGCTGTCAGTCACTACACCTGTAACATTTCAAGTGCTGTTGACTCCTCTTAATTGCGATCTCCCGGGATTTGTGGAAAATAATCGCAATTAGCCAGCAATAGAAACCCAAGCTGCTGTATAAATATTACAGCATTGTAATTATAGCACATTGACATGCTATGTTCTGGATCATTTGGATTTGCTCAGCTACATTCAATTTCCAGTCCCATTCATCTGGGTACAACAGTCCAGTGCCACAGTGGTGCTGCAATGTGGGTAGTTTAAGGCAAGGCCTTCACATTGAAACGCTCTGACCACGCAGATTATTTACCGTAGTGCAGAATCTTGAATCCCAAGTGCCAAAGGGTGCGGCATTATCATGCCGAACTTAAGTATTCAATTTAGTAGCCTAAATTGTTTCAATTTTATATTGGATGTATAAAAGAAAAAATTGCAAATGTTGAAAATGTGAAACACAGGATATATAATGATTGCCTGAAGGGGAAAAACCATGTTGTATCACACACCAGTTTGCCCAGCAAAATAGTGATGTTCATTCCCACCATCTTTTAATGTCATGGTGATTGTTTCTTTTCAGGGAGTTGGTCCCAATTGAGTGTTGAGACCGGCACATTCCAACGCGCAGGACTACGTGCTGAGGGACGCACTAAAGCTTGGGGCAACTGACGCAGAGGCGCAAAGGGGGAGGTCGCTGTCTAAGACCGTTCAACCACAGTGAACCAAGGGGAGCAGAACCTCCTCGGGCCAAATGACTAACTGAATCCATACAGTGACTACTACATGCATCTCAGTTGTACTGAAGTACCTCAAGAGTGCAACTCTACATAGACAACCTTTAAAATAACTTTGCCCCATTTTCCAGACCATTGTAAAATGTCTGAAACATTTTCTTTACTGTATTGAAGCCTCTCAGAGGTGTTACTTGATGGAGGAAAAGAATCTGAATATTATTGCTTTTTGTTTGACAGCCATTTTGGAATGAGTGTAATGTTCTCAGATGAATAAAGTATATTTTTGGAACAAAAAAATGTCTCTTTTCAAGCTTGGCTGTGACAAGTTTCCATGACCTTCACCACAACCACCTCTACCCCGCCCCCCTCCCTCACAATGTCTTCTAAGTTTGGAAATAAAATATAAAAGGAGGTATAAACAGATATGTGATCCCCTTTAAACAGGAGCCTCAACTGAAGGAGCGTACAATTATGTGAAATCGGCCAACAAAATCTGGGCTTTAATTATTAGTGTTAAATTTCAGGTATTGAGGCTTTCACCCCAAGTAAAGCGGCTTTTCGTAGATCCCTTCTCAACTCTTATTACAAGTTCAATTGCAGAAACATTTATGTTTATAGAGATGATTAGGAATGAGACATTTAACTTTCTATAGCTGTGTGATGATGTCATAGGTGAGCAGCATTGTGTGCTACCTGAGCTGGCTTTGATGTTGATAAAATGCCAGATTAACTCCCTTGGGTCATACAAATAACTGGCAGATTAGCCACACTCTTTAGATGTGGAATGTTGGATGAGTCTTCCTGATTTACACTATAACTACCAGATACTGTTTCCTGTGCCGTGCAAGGGTCCATCAAAACCATATTCTTGAAGTATTATAATACACATTACTGCTCTAGTCAACATTCTTTATAAACACCCCTTCGAAATGCATCTTTCAAAAGATTTTGCAACACGTTTCTGTGCAGAACAGCATCCTCACAATGCAAGTGTGACATCCGAGTGGATAATTTTGAAAATTCACCATGAAATACTTCATATTTTTGCACAGCATGCTGCTCACATCAGTGATGTTAGGAGACAGATCATAGCACATGGAATCAACACATCAGAAGCTTGTGAGCATTAATAAAAGATAATAGATGGCCAGGCAGTGCATCATAAGGCAGTAATTCAATGGAGCAATTTGGCTGACATTCCTCTCCCTGGAGCTACTAACTTGCCAATGCTGGAGATGCTTGCATATTCCAAGAGATTGACAACTGTGGAATTATGAATTTAAACTCCTGGTAAATTTGATATTGATGTTCCAGACTAAACGTAATCCAGGCGAAGTCACTACATGGTGAACAAACGTGGGAATGCTTTCAGATTTTCCTTTGTTTTCCCCGTAGCCAAGGGGTACAAAGACCAGTTGTGGTGTTTAGAGATATGTTCACTCTCCACTGATTCAGAGTGCAGGATTTTCCAGCCACGTTCGCCTCAAGGTCAGAATAATCCTACCCGAAGTCAACAGATCTTTGCATGGTCCATGTCCCGCCCACTACGATTCCCGTGGCGAGCAGGACGGGAAAATTCCATCCAGAATCTACAAGAGTCCCGATTTAGGTGTCAGCCATGATACCACTCCCACTTTTGAATCTGACAGCTGTAGGTTCATGATGCGCGATATAATTCACGAGGCTAGAGATGCTCGAGGAAATAAAGGCTTTTATTGACTACTACAATAGAGCTACCATATATAATACATGATCCCAGACTGAGGGGTCCCAGACAGAGCAGTGACCTTTATACCTCTCCCAGGAGGCGGACCCCGACTGGGACGTACCATAATAACTATATACAGGTAGGACAGCCCAACCCTAACCCCAACAGAAACATGTAGAACAGCCCAACCCTAACCCCAACAGCAACATATATACAGACTCATAGTACTGGCCAGACCCTGGCTCAGTACTACCTGGTGGGAACCAACGATGGTTCACAACATTCACCCCTCCTTTGAAGACAAAGGCCAGCGGGGTACAAAAAAAAAACACCGAACAATTGGTCATCAGTCTATAAGTTCAGACGGTCAGGGGGACTGCACCATCGTTGTGACCTCCTCAACACCGGTGATGACACTGGTGTAGGCACTCGCGGTGGCGTTCTCCCCAAGGCGGTGTCCAATGGCTCCTCCAATGTCTCACGGGCCGGCTGACCCCGAGGTGGTGACAATCCGCTGAACTCAGACACGCCTTGAAGTGGCGACCATCTCCTGAACTCAGGCAAGCTGTACACGGGAGTAAAAGGGTTAAGTGATGGTCCCGATGCTGCCCGCGCCGTGTCAGGAGGGGAAACAATAGTTGGGGGGTCTCTAACAGGAGGTATGGGAGCGACAGGGGTTTCCAAGCCCCCTGCTGGCACCAGGTCTCGAATCGAGACCGTGTCCTCTCGCCCGTCAGGGTATGCCACATAGGCATACTGAGGGTTGGTGTGGAGGAGATGGACCTGTTCAACCAAAGGGTCGGACTTGCGGGTCCTAACATGTCGCCGCAGGAGGACAGGTCCTGAGTACGTCAACCAAGACGGTAATGAGGTCCCAGAGGAAGACTTCCGAGGGAATGAAAACAGTCTCTCATGGGGAGTAGCATTGGTTGCCGTACACAGGAGTGAGCATATGGAGTGGAGCGCATCAGGGAGCACCTCTTGCCAACGGGAGACTGGAAGGCCTTTTGACTTCAACGCCAGTAAGACAGCCTTCCAGACTGTAGCATTCTCACGTTCCACCTATCCATTACCCCTAGGGTTGTAGCTCGTGGTTCTACTAGAGGCAATCCCGTATGAGAGCAGGTATTGCCTCAAGTCATCGCTCATGAACGACGAGCCCCTATCGCTGTGGATGTAACAGGGGTAACCGAACAGGGTGAAAAGATCACGAAATGCCTTGATAACCGTGGCAGCAATCGTATCAGAACAGGGAATGACAAAAGGGAATCGTGAGTACTCATCAACCACATTGAGGAAGTACACATTCCGATCTGTCGAGGGAAGGGGGCCCTTAAAATCCACACTCAGTCTTTCAAAGGGACGAGTGGCCTTAACGAGTTGTGCCCTGTCAGGTCGGTAAAAGTGCGTTTTGCATTCCGCGCATACCCGGCAGCTTCTGGTTATGGACCTAACATCCTCCACCGAGTAGGGTAGATTCCGGGCTTTTATGAAGTGGTAGAGCCGAGTGACCCCTGGATGGCAGGGGTCATTGTGGAGAGCCTGCAATCAATTCTCCTGCATACTGGCGCATGTTCCACGCGACAGGGCATCCGAGGGCTCGTTGAGTTTCCCTGGACGATACATGATGTCGTAATTATAGGTGGAGAGTTTGATTCTCCACCTCAAGATCTTATCGTTCTTGATCTTGCCCCGTAACGTGTTATTGAAAATGAACGCCACGGACCGCTGGTCCGTGAGCAGGGAGAACCGTTCTCCCGCCAAGTAATGGCGCCAATGCTGGACGGCCTCCACAATGGCCTGGGCCTCCTTTTCCACCGCTGAATGTCGAATTTCGGGGCCTTGGGGGGTGCGAGAGAAAAAGGCGACGGGCCTGCCCGCCTGGTTAAGTGTGGCGGCCAGGGCGAAATCAGATGCATCGCTCTCCACCTGGAAGGGGATGGGCTCATCGATAGCGTGCATCGTGGCTTTCGCGATGTCGGCTTTTAGTTTTTCAAAGGCCGAACGAGCCTCTGGTGCTAGGGGAAAAGAGGTAGACTTGATGAGCGGACGGGCTTTGTCCGCGTAATTGGGAACCCACTGTGTGTAGTAAGAGAAGAAGCCTAAGCATCTTCTCAGTGCTTTGACGCTAGTGGGCAGGGGAAGTTCGAGGAGGGGACGCATACGGTCTGGATCAGGGCCAATGACCCCGTTTTCCACCATGTATCCGAGGATAGCCAAGCGGCGCGTGCGAAATACACACTTCTCCCTGTTGGAGGTCAGATTCAGGCGAGATGCAGTGCGTAGGAATCTAAGAAGGTTGGTATCGTGGTCCTGCTGGTCATGGCCGCAGATGGTGACGTTATCCAGGTACGGGAAGGTAGCCTGCAGTCCGTTATGGTCCACCATTCGGTCCATAGCACGCTGGAAGACCGAGACCTCATTGATGACACCAAAAGGAACCCTTAGAAAATGGTACAAGCGACCATCCGCCTCAAAAGCTGTGTATTGTCGGTCCTCTGGGCGAACAGGGAGCTGGTGGTAGGCAGACTTTAGGTCGATGGTGGAGAACACCCAGTACTGCGCAATCTGGTTGACCATGTCGGAAATGCACGGGAGAGGATACGCATCCAGCTGCATGTATCTGTTAATGGTCTGACTATAGTCTATGACCATCCGGGGTTTGTTCCCACTCTTGACCACCACGACCTGCGCTCTCCAAGGACTAGCGCTAGGTTGTATGATCCCTTCCTTGAGGAGCCGCTGAACCTCAGATCGAATGAAGATCCGATCCTCAGCGCTGTAACGCCTACTCTTAGTCGTGATGGGCTTGCAGCCTGGCACGAGATTCTGGAATAAGGAGGGTGTGGTAATCTTAAGCGTCGAGAGGCTACAGGTGGAGCGCGCTGGGCAATTTGGAGGCTGAAGTTCTCCCACTGAAAGCGGAGGGAATGGCCCACCGTACTGTAGGGTTACACTCTTCAAGTGGACCATGAAATTTAGTCCGAGGAGTATTGGAGCGCAAAGCTGCGGTAACACCAGGAGCTTGAAGCTCTCGTAAACCATGCCCTGCACCGTTAGATTTACCACGCAACTCCCTAGCACAGTGACAGACCGGGACCTTGACGGCATCGAAATTGTCTGCTTGACAGGCTGGATCTGGAGGTCACACCGCTTCACGGCGTCTGGGTGAATAAAGCTCTCCGTGCTCCCGCTGTCAAACAGACAATAAATAGTGCGTTTGTTTACCTGTATGTCCATCATGGACTTGTCGAGTCTGTGAGGATTTGCCTGGTCCAGGATGATCGACGCCACCGTTGGTTCGTGAGCGCCACTGCAGGCAGCTGAGATGGATGATGGCGACCCCTGCTGGTCATTCGCGGTCGGTGCCGACCAAAATGGCTGCTCCCATAGGTCGCACGTGGGCGATGGCGCCACAATCAGCGACCCCTGGTGGTCGCGCGTCTTTTGCGACTCCGTCGTCTGGAATGGCGACGTCCTGGCCTCGCACGTGGAAGAAACCCTTGACGATGCCAACGACGAGGAAACCGGCTCTGGGGAGTCACACGCCGCACTGCTGTTCCTGGATATAAGTTTGGATCGACATACCTTCGAATAATGCCCCTTCTTGCCGCAGGCGGAGCACAACACCGCTTTAGCGGGATATCGCTGCCGAGTGTGCTTCACTCCCCCACAGAAGTAACACCGCGGGCTGCCTGGAGCTGCTGCCATCGTCAGGCCCGAGGGTGGGCATGCCATCATGCAGCTTTTCGGTCCCGCCGGATGAAGTGGGGTCTGTGACTGCCCCTGCCACGCTGTCTCCACGTGGTCGGCGGGATACATCGCCAGGCTTTTGGAGGCCGTTTCTAGCGTATCCGCTAGCTCTATAGACTTAGTGAGATCGAGATTACCTTGCTCCAACAGCCGAAATCGGATATAAGACGATCCGATTCCCGCCACAAACGCATCTCGAGCGAGGTCGTTCATGTTCTGGTCTGCCGACACTGCTTTGCAGTTACAGCCCCTGGCTAGCTGTAGGAGCTCGCACGCATACTGTTCCGTCGTTTCGTCGGGCTGCCGTCGTCGAGTGGCTAAGTGGTATCGAGCATGCATCTCGTTTGGCGGTTTAATGTAGCGCTTCTTAAGAAGCTCGAGGGCCCCTTTGTAGTCGGTGGCCGCACGGATCGCTAAAATACAGCGTCGCTTACCCTCGCGTGGAGGACCCGGAGTCTGTCGTCGTCTGTGGTGACCGCTGCGGAGGCTTCGAGGTAATCCTGAAAACATTTCAACCAGTGGTCGAAGGTGTTGGAGGCGCCCGCCGCACGTGGGTCCAGCGTAAGCCGTTCGGGTTTAAGCATTTGCTCCATGCTCTCTGTGTCGTTTTCTTTCTTTTTTTCTCAACGACGAGAGTTCAATTAGTAGTCAGTAAAATTGATGCGCGATATGACTCACGAGGCTAGAGATGCTCGAGGAAATAAAGGCTTTTATTGACTACTACAATAGAGCTACCATATATAATACACGATCCCAGACTGAGGGGTCCCAGACAGAGCAGTGACCTTTATACCTCTCCCAGGAGGCGGAGCCCGACTGGGATGTACCATAATAACTATATTACAGGTAGAACAGCCCAACCCTAACCCCAACAGTAACATGTAGAACAGCCCAACCCTAACCCCAACAGTAACATGTAGAACAGCCCAACCCTAACCCCAACAGCAACATGTATACAGACTCATAGTACTGGCCAGACCCTGGCTCAGTACTACCTGGTGGGAACCAACGATGGTTCACCACAGTTCATGATCCCACTCCATTGGCTTCACCACAAATCAAGGCTGACCCTTGAGTACAGAGCTGAGAGAGTTCTGTACTCTGAGGTACCATCTTTAACAGGAGATAATAAACCCAAATAGTGGTGCCATTGTTTACATCCACCTGAGAGGGGCAGGAAGAGAATTGTTTTTTAAAGCCTTTCCTCTTCTAAGCCCTAAAGTCTGGCATTCACTGCCATGAGACTTTGCAGTTCTTCACCACTGCTTTCACGCGACTCTTCTTGAAGCCTGATTGTTGGCAAGCAGCAAAGCTGTGGAGGACAGTGTCCCAGAACCATGCCTTCCCTCTCTGATATTCATATATGCTTTCAGTAATCAATAATCAGGAGTAGAAACTTTCCCTGATATTTTGTTTTGCTCCCTCTGTAGTCTAGGCGTGCGGTTCCCTCCACTGAGGTCAGGTGACTTGGCAAGCAAACCACCACCGCCCCACGAGGGTGTAGGTAAAAGATCCAATTTCACTATTCGAAAATTAGCAGAGGGAGTTCACAGTGGGCGTGAACCTGATTTAAACACATTTGAATATATTAACATACTATTAAACAGCCCCCTCCCCACCTGCCAGATACTGACCTCTCACCCTATTTTCAAACCTCACCAGCCAGTGTGACGTCACACCCCAGCGTGGTTTACAACAGATTTACCCAGATGTGAACCTGTCATGAGGATCCCCCAAGGGACGTAAAGGTGAGTATAGCCCCCAGAGCAGAGAAACATGGCCAGGCAGTTGAATTGCCTGATCGCTTCTCGGCCTCTTGGCTAAGATCAAGTGTATGGACGGCAGCCCATGGTCGGCCGCACTTGGTCGAGGTCATTAGGTTACGCTGAGGCTTCATATGTTTCATATGAAGCAATTTTTTAAAGCGGCATCTCGGCCTTTTGGCTAAGATGCAAATGAGCTCAAGTCTTGGAGGAGGATCCTCCCCCTTCTCCAATCAGCTTGGCTCATGTAGATCAGGCCCCGGACAGGGTGGTTTGGTCGCTCGCCCTGTCTTGTCAGTCTGGATCTGAAATGTCTCAACTTGTTGAGACTCTGAATTGGATTTGGTTTGATTGAATTGGAAAAGTATTTAAAAAAACCTGATAATAATCAGGCATGAAAAATGGTCACTTGAATGTGTGCTGGAGTACCGTACAAACTTGTGGAAGTGAATGCCAGGCTTTCGGATCAGAAAGGAGGGAAAAGCTTTTAAAAAGTCCCTTCCCTCCCCCTCTCAGGTAGACGTTGATATTCATTGGCACCACTACTCGAGTGTTTGTCTATTCAAATTAACACATCAACTTCACTAGTGCAGAAAACCGAAATGTAAATTCCCATCTGGCATGACATAATCTCTATACACAGCTAATTGAGCTCCTGAAGTATATTGTCTCCACAGGGGGCTCGATTTGGATTTCCAGTGCAAATAAGGAGTTGCCATTGAGCTGCAAAGGCTTCAGATTGGTAATGACAATTAATCTGTCATTGCAGGTACAACAAACACACACACTGAGAATCATTGCTTCAGATATTTCTACTCCCCCTGTGAATTATATGAATACTTATTGTAGCCGCGGTCTACAGCAATAAACAAGTTGACCTAGAAGGTTATAGAAGTGACTGAATGGGCCCACAGTTAAAGATATTGCCATGTACCGTTGAGGTCACTTTAGTCCTGTAACCGGAGAGGCATTGGTTTACCTTTATGACGTGAATTGCACCATTATACAAAATGCGATTTGGAAGAGGTTCCCTCCCATTTTAAACTTTGTGCCTGGCTATTATCAGCGACATCACTTCTGTTCCAGTTTTCATTTGTTCTCCTGGGTAATTATTTTCTGTTGCTGATAATTAAGAGCCAAAGTCACGCTTTGTTCTCCGACACAATTCTTTCTCATCTCCTTCTGCATACACATACATAGCACTATATCCACTTGCTGCAGCCACAGCCTCTGTCAATATCTAAATCATAGATTTAATGTGATAAATCTATCATAAGAATATGTATTTTTTCTAGGTCTAAAATGTTTTGCTCCAATCAAACCACCTACTTCCTGCCAGAATATAAAAATAGTAAGAACTGGAGTCTATTTGATAATCCTTTTAGCTGACAGCTTCTGGTCCTTATATAGAAACACTTAAATAATTTATCACTTGGTTTAAATTATTCAAGGTGTTTTTTGGCATTTTCTCATTGGTAATGGTTTGGTTAAGGCAAGCTTTTAACATAATCATTAACCACTCCGATTTCCAAAAACAAAAACAGTGGGTGGTGGAATCTTGCTCCCTGAAGACAGTCTGGTGGGAAAGTTGACGTGATTCCCACTGGGCAGTGGGATGGCTGAATGCACATTATCTTCCACTGTTCAGATCATTAGCTATGCATCAGTGAGGAGCTCAGCAAATCTTGCCCACCCTGCCACCACTTCATGGGTTGAATGTCCCGGTGCCATTTTTCAAATGGGACCTGGGCAAGCCTTCACTCGATGCAAGCCAGGAGCTCTGCATTACTCCTCTGGAGTACTGCGGCCACAGCTCTTACTGGAGAAGCTGGTGGATGCGAGAAACCACATCCCAGGACATACAAAGGGACTTCCGGCATTGCCTTTCACTCATTGCTACATGGGAACACCACCTGAGTTACACCAATGGTCAGGCCAATACTCGCCATTGCGATGTGTACCCGTACACCAGATTCTTGACATTATAGAGACCCCGCTGCCACTTGCTGCTCAGGCCCTTGCTCCTCCTGATACTGTGTCAACCTACAATGGGCTCTCCTTCTCCTCATCAGGGCGAGAGCCATTACCGAGGCAGGGTTGCCTACGCCTGCACCACCAATGCCTCAGTGGACACGTGAATGAATTGAAGTAATACATTAAGTTGGAACGCCTTTAGTTTTCCTTCCATCTCAAAGCCCTTCACCAGGCCTTTGCCTGCACATGGAATCCCCAAACCTTCAAAGCAGAGGACATTCTGGAGGACTAGAGAGGAGTGTCCCTTCCATACTCGTTACCATCCCAATGCTCACCCCGACCCTGGCCCCTGTTTCTCAACCACTGGTCTCCTCACCCTCCGTGCACCCCCCAGTGAGACTGTCACCTAGACTTTTGACAATAGCGTATCCCACTCCCACCCCCCACTTTCTATGACTGTTCCCTCCTTTCACAGTACCCTGAATTCTCCCCCCTAGGACCCTACCATTGAAACCACTGATCCTGCCCTCTAAGACACTACCCACTACTTCCCAAGACACTCCCCACCCCGCCTCCCCAGACATCCCCCCCCCCGCCCCCAACAGCTTCTCCCCACCCTTCTCCTGTATGACTGACTCCCCTGTCCAGCTTTCACTGCACCCTTCCACCCTATTGCATGGGTTTCCTCCGGGTGCTCCGGTTTCCTCCCACAGTCCGAAAGACGTGCAGGTTAGGTGCATTGGCCGTGCTAAATTCTCCCTCAGTGTACCCGAACAGGCACCAGAGTGTGGCAACTAGGGGATTTTCACAGTAACTTCATTGCAGTGTTAATGTAAGCCTAATTGTGACAATAACAAATAAATAAACTTAAACTTTAACTATTCCACCGCACTTCCAAACTGCGCCTGCCTCTTGTGTCCAGTCTCAGTGTTTACTAAGGGCACTCAATTGAAGTTATGCATGGTCCCCAAGGAGGAAAAAGCAACATTTATGAACCTCAAAGTCATGGAAGAGTTGAAGCTCGGCAGGTGCATACCGTTTATATACAGTTGTAAAAGATGAACATTGTAATTTCCCACTGGCTGAGAACTTCATTCTGGCTCGGTGGCCTGTCCACAGCATGCTCGAGATACTGATGAACCCAAATGAGGTTCCATCAGGAACCATGAACTGCCTTTTAACCCACCTGCCAAGTCAGGAGAATACAATTCCAACAGTTTATCCTGCCATTGCGAAACACTTTTTTGCCTCCCACCATATTAACTGTCTCTACCCACCGCATTAGGAGAGCGATCTTACCATTACGCCCCACCAGCTAATGGGTGGAGTGAGCCGGTAAGATGGCGCAAGAGCAGAGAAATCAAGTTCGTGCCCAATTTCTTGCACGATCTTAGTGGCACCAGGTATCCGGTGAGGTCAACCGGATTTATTCGCGCAAGGCCGAATAAATTATTTAAGTATGATTTAAATATAACTTTAATGAAATTAGCGAGCCCTCATCTTAATCGCCCGAGCTCACTTGCCTCAGAGTTCCCTCCGGGTGCTCCGGTTTCCTCCCACAGTCCAAAGATGTGCGGGTTAGGTTGATTGGCCATGCTAAAATTGCCCCTTAGGTGTCCTGAGATGTGTAGGTTGGAGGGATTAGTGGGTAAATATGTAGGGATATGGGGGTAGGGCCTGGGTGGGATTGTGGTCGGTGCAGACTCGATGGGCCAAATGGCCTCTCTCTGCACTGTAGGGTTTCTGTGGTTCCGTGACCTTGCCAGGAGAGATTCTCTCTGGCGAGGAAAACAGCTAGTCCCCATGAACAAGGACCAGTCATGCTGGCCTCACCAGTAGAACTGGAGGTCACTGAGGCCCCACTGGAGGGGTTGGGGACAAGAGGGTGGTGCCCCTTGGGCAGTGCCAGCCTGGCACTGCTCACTAGGCACTGCAAGGGGGCAGAGCCTACTGGGAGACAAGCTACTCACTGAAGGCAAATGGTGTGGGGAGCGAGAGGGGCACCCCGCTGCCATTCTGCAGACGATCAGTGGGGCGATCAGTCTGTGCGGTGGGGGAGGGGGCTGGGGAGATATTTCAGGGTGGAGAGGGGCTCACGATAAGTGGGGGCTGCTGGGTCAAGGCTGGCTGCAGCAGCAGAGGCCTGACAGGTCTTTCTCTCTGACCCACCAGGGCGCTGCTGGTTGCCATTGTGCACGTGCAGCCATAGAAGTCTGTACATGTGCAATGGAGCCCTCTGCTGCTACAACAGGCCGGCTGGTGATTTAAACCCCTCCCCCTACAGGCAAGGAAATGTTTAGCCCATTTTGTTCTGCATAAAATTCTAGATCTGAACTTGCCCAAAAAACAGGTGAGAAACTCTCATTTTCCCGCCCATCCTGGACTTCGAATGTTTTGGCAAGACTCCCCCCAAAATGTCTCTACCCACCAAAACTCCCACTGGACGGCACAGTGGTTAGCACTGCTGCCTCACAGTGCCAGGGCTCGGGTTCGATTCCCGGATTGGATAACTGTGTGTGGAGTTTGTACATTCTCCCCGTGTCTGCGTGGATTTCCTCCGGGTGCTCCGGTTTCCTCCCACATTCTGAAAGACGTGCTAGTTAGGTGCATTGACCCAAACAGGAGCCAGAGTGTGGCAATGAGGGGAATTTCACAGTTACTTAATTGGAGCATGAGTGTAAGCCTTACTTGTGACTAATAAATAAACTGCTGTTGGGGGTGGAAAATTACGCACAGTCTTCTACAGTAACAGCTGAAATATTCCTTTTTGTACTCGTTGTGTTGTAATATGGTTACTGCATACTAACTCAAAACCAAAAAGCTCTCATCATGGGACAAGACTGTACATTACAAGATAATGAACATTTTATACAATACACTGCAGCATCTATTAAATCATCACCCGCATTAAATAATGGACTTTCCTACAAGACAAACCTCGCATAATGAGCCTTTTATATTTTATTTTGAGAGTTTTGATGACTCATTCACAAATTTCCAACTAATATTTTATGCAGTATAATGTTTGCAATTGCAGATTGGTTAGCCACTGCACAGCTGTTTTGTAAACTTTAGTATTTCTCAAGCAGCTGCCGCGCCAAGTATGATGACTTGTGTTTACATTTATTGAGCAAACGCATCCGCGATGCCAGGTCGTTCAGACTTAAGCATAAGGGAAATTAACACAGATAGCAAAAGCCTTGGTCAAAAGGGTAGCTTATTGGGACATCTTTGAAGGTGAGAGCGACAAAAATAAAGAGCTCCAGAGAGCATGGGTAAAACAGCTAAAGACTCTGCCACTGATAGTAGAGTGGAGGCTGGGCAAAATTTGAGTAGCTCAGAGTTTAAGGATGTCAGGTAGAGGGGTGGTAAGGCAGCGATGAGCAAAGCCATGGAGATAGCTGTAGCTATCAATGGAAATTTTGAAGGCTCGTGTTAGGAAAAGGGAGACAGCTGAAGCCAGGATGAACGTATCGCAATTGAAGCTTTCTATGGGATATGGAGCAGGCAATGCAGCTGAAGATACATTTGAATTTACAAAGGATGAGTCTCTGGAGTCCAACAAACAGGACATTGAAGAAGTTGATCCAAGAAGGGACTTTGGCATAAATAAGGGTTTTTGCATCGTGGACTGTATAGATCTTGAGTATATGCTATCCATTATTATGGGGATGTGGTAGGAGGTCTTGAAGAAATTAACCATGAAGAAAAGCACCATAGCAAAGCAGAAATTTTCTGAGTCATTAACAACATAGGATGCAATGGAGATGAAGCAAAACCATCGATGTTCTAAACATATGCAAATAAAAGATACACCGACAGAGAAAGAATAAAGCAAGAAGCATATTACAGGGTGCAATAGCAAATGATGTTATGCAAATGATTAAAAAAGCAAATGTAACACAAAAGCAGTTCCCATTGGCTAAACCACCCGACTGACATTTACACTTGTGCTTATTTATAAAATGTTCTGTATTTACCATGATGAAATGCCCTCCAACAATGACATGTGGAAGCATTTAGAAATATCTAATGCCAGTTATTTCAGTGGTTTTGTGCCATCATGCGGGCTCCAGTTCAGAAAGCAGTGAGTCCACATTGACTACAGTGCAGGAACATCTGACACTCCTACAGATAAATTACACTTAATAACAGAGAGAGAGAAAGGAGGGAAGCAAGGAAGAAAGATTTGTAGAACACCTTACTCATCCTCAACAGGACGTCACTGTAGCACAGTGGTTAGCACTGCTGCCTCACGGCGCCAGGGATCCGGGTTCAATTCCGGCCTCAGGTAACTGTCTTTGCGGAATCTGCACGTTCTCCTCGTGTCTGTGTGGGTTTCCTCCGGGTGCTCTGGTTTCCTCCCACAGTCCAAAGGTGTGCAGGTTAGGTTCATTGGACATGTTAAATTGCCCCTTAGTGTCCGAGGGACTAAATAGGTAATGTTACAGGGATAGGGCCTGGATGGGATTGTTGTCGGTGCAAACATGGGCCGAATGGCCTCTTTCTGCATTGTAGGGATTCTATGATTCTAACATACCTAGAACATTTCACATTACTAACAGATTTGCGAACAATACAATTCCACAAACAGCAAATGAGATGAATAACTAAAGCTTTCTCTGTTGCTTTAGGCAGAAATTTTGGCCAGGACCTCAACAGAGCACTTTATTCTTAGGTGAGATCTGTGTTCAGGTAGATGTAAAAGATTCCATGGCATTATTCCATTATAATTTCATTCATTGGATGGCACTTCTGACAATGCAATGCCAGCCAAGTTCAATTTGCAGAATGAGATTTGAACTCAAGCTCCAGAGTTCCAGGCGGCACGGTAGCACAGTGGTTAGCACAGCTGCTTCACAGCTCCAGGGACCTGGGTTCGATTCCCGGCTTGGGTCACTGTCTGTGTGGAGTTTGCACATTCTCCTCGTGTCTGCGTGGGTTTCCTCCGGGTGCTCCGGTTTCCTCCCACAGTCCAAAGATGTGCAGGTTAGGTTGATTGGCCATGCTAAAAATTGCCCTTAGTGTCCTGAGATGCGTAGATTAGCGGCTAAATGTGTAGGGATATGGGGGTAGGGCCTGGGTGGGATTGTGGTCGGTGCAGACTCGATGGGCCGAATGGCCTCTTTCTGTACTGTAGGGTTTCTATGATTCTATGAGTCGGGGGATGAAAATATTACTACCTCAGCCAAGTTGGTTGTTCACCAATGGCAGACTTGCATCCACTTCTCATCACCAGCTAGCTGAGTGACCACTCACCAGTGGTACTATTTTAGGGAGTGTATAGAAGATAAATTCTTATGGTGCTCCTCTTTTCATTCTCAATGGACTATAAATAGACTTCATCTATGTAGTTTGACTGTTTACAGCAAACATCACATCTGGAACAAATTGGCATTATCTTACAGAACAGCTGCTTCAGACATGATTTTGAGCAACAAAAAATTTCCTGTTATCATAAGCTGAGGATCTGAGCATGTCATATGAGGGAGCACTGAGCCTCAGATCAAGTATGAAACATTGAATTGCCTATTGGCATAGGACCATGTTATACACTGATCTTGACTATCGACTGATATTACAGCTGTGCAGTGTATTTGGTCCAACAAAATGGCTAAGCTAGCTTATTGAATGTAATATTCTCAAGTCCTTTGGCCTTCTCTCCACAGGCCCTTGTTCACACTGCAATTGTTTTTTTTTTAAATCAGCCAGAAGAACAGGAACAGTCATTAAATGTTACAGAGAAGAAACAAGCCCATCAAATCTGCAATGCTGTATTTCTACACACATGCTGCCAAGTTGCATGTATTGTTTAATACTTCATAAATACACAAACACTGGTGGGGCTTAAGTTCTGAACTTTTGAATACACCTATTATCTGTGCCTTGTGCCACAATGTTGTACATCAGTGGGGCATGTTAGCACAAAGACAGAATTTCCTGTTATATAAAACGTGCAAAGGGATGTACCCAAAAGAAAAACATTTTTTTTCACCTCCTTGTACAGAGTCTCAGTTGAGAAGGCAAAAAAGGATGATCCACCCCTTAATTTTTATCGCTTTCCATTAGGGAGTGCACAAAACCGAGTATGCTAATGTACAACAGGACATTTCCACCTTTACTTTCAATAAAAGCCTCAGCTTCATCCAATATCTGCCTTTCCTCGGATGGTCCATGAGGGTGGGAACATGTTCTAGGGTGTAAACCAACTCCCTTCAGTTCTGTGGTGGAACTAATGGTTAATCTGTCACACCACTGCACTGCTTCTAACACTAGTCTAACTGAGAACCAACAGTGCATAACTTAAGAACAGGCAGAAAATATATCCACATTCACCTGTAAAAACAAGTCTATTTTATGTGAATGCTTTAAGAGAATGTGTCATATTTCAGACAGCACACTTCAACTTTCAGAAAAGGCAGTGATTTCAGGTGACTAGAGACATGCATTTATAGCAAACTCAAACCCACAAATTTCTCTCACTCAATATCAATTCAATTCTAATTGACTTCAAGATGATTTACTTGCAGTAACAGAGAGGATTGAAGCGGCAAGGTCGCCCAAAGTGAAACCGTACCACTAAATAGAAACAAAATACAGTGGTTAGCACTGCTGCCTCACAGTGCCAGGGATCCGGGTTCGACTCCCGGCTTGGGGCACTGTCTGTGTGGAGTTTGCACGTTCTCCCCATGTCTGCATGGGTTTCCTCCAGGTGCTCCAGTTTCCTCCCACACTCCAAAGATGTGGGGGCTAGGTGGATTGGTCATGTTGAATTGCCCTTGGTGTCAAGGGAACTAGCTAGGGTAAATGCATGGGGTTATGGGGATAGATCCTGGGCAGGATTGCGGTCGGTGCAGACTCGATGGGCCGAATGGCCTCCTTCTGCACTGTAGGATTCTATGATTCTACCCAAACAGGTGCCAGAGTGTGGCGACTAGCGGATTTTCACAGTAACTTCATTGCACTGTTAATGTAAGCCTACTTGTGACACTAATGAATAAATTTTAAACTTTAAAAATGGCAGAACTCTAAAGTAATAACAGAAATGTAAGTGAAAAGGCAAGTTCATATTTTGTTACTTCAAGAACTAAAACTGAAAGAAAAAATATGTACCAAATAAGGATAGTCCTGACAAGTAAATTGTCTCAATATAGGCAAGCATTGCATCCCATTTCTTTTATTCTAATATATGTATATTAGCAATCAGAGCTTCATTTAGTGTCTCAACAAAAACAGAAAATGTTAGGAAAATTCAGCAGGTCTGACAGCATCTGTGGACAGGGAATAGAGCCAATGGCCTCGCTCGGGCGAGGCCGGAAATTCCCACCCGTGGTCAATGAGAATTTCTGTTGCGTGACCCTTTCCCCGCGTCAATTCCATGACGGGCGAGGTGGTAGAGTTCTGGCCAATGCTTTGAGTCTGGATGACTTGATGCTGTCAGACTTGCTTAGTTTTTCCAGCATTTTCTGCTTTTGTTTCAGATTCCAGCATCCGCAATATTTTGCCTTTATTTTACCTCTATTGTTATAGAGATTAGATTCTGAAGAGTGGTAAGATGTATGTTCACCTTCTTACGCCAGAGCAGGAATATAGAAACAGACAATAAAATATGGCAATGTGTTTGTTTGTTTTGTTCCACCCTGTCAAATATGTGAAACGTTCTCAGTCATTCTTTAGGAGAAACTAGGATCGTAGACTCATTATCCAACTTTCTAATTCTGATAGTCAACCTCTTTGCCCAATCCTCATTTCAGAATGAAGTCTGCCTAGGGCACACCTCGAGCTGCTTGGTGAGTTTATGCTGTGTCTGGTATCAGTGTTTGAGAACACCATCAAGTTTCAATTAAGTCCTTTGTCTGCCATCTGAGAGGAAGCTTTAACAATTATTTTAAACAAGGCACGACTTCTATTTAAAATAGGTGAAAAAAAACACATGTAACAACATATTTGTACATTAATATTGTGCAGCACAATTTCATTCAATTAAAGCCTAAATTGTCATTTTATATTAAGCCTGAAGCGAAGATCAGGAATTGTCTCTTCCTGAATCAATTCAGTGGCAAGATTATTCCACAGTTTAAAAAGGGAATTTAAAAAATGACCAAAAGTGAAAGTTCAATCATTCCTCTGCAACAGACTCACCATTTTTCATCCAGATCCAGGGAGTTGGTGGGGGTGGGGTTGGTACGGTGTGGTCTGTCTGTTTGGTTTTGCACTGCCTCAACTCACTTTGCAGATGATGCATTATCACTAAATGGAATGGGCCAACAATAACCTGAAAGCAGAGGGAAGATCTAAGTACTGCTCAGGCTCAAGACTCACAGGGCCCAGGGGTCATCAGTAATTCAACAATCACTCCAACCTTGTTCGAGTCAAGTATCCAAAATAATAGTCCTGCCTTGGCCCCCACTAAAGACACCAGCTCCTATCAGCAATGTGACAACTCCAGTTGACACTTTAGCTGACGAAGGATGACCTTAGATTGCTTGACCATTTAGATCTGACGCTAGGTTGTGCTAAATACTTAATCTCTTTCAGGAGGTTTTTGTTTGAATGTGAAATTCTGTAAGCAGCACACATGGAAAGACAGGCTGATTACTCACAGGCTGCTTTTCACAGAGATACAAAACAAAGATCTGTTTTAATTAAACAGTTGAACAAATCTTTGTGTTGAAGTGGTTCCGACATAATGTTTTTGCTCAAACTAGGGTTGCAAAGAGGTTATGAACTAATCATTTTTTGTATTGCGTTAATTAGTCAAATGAATTCAAAATTGTCACAAATATGACTTCAGCAGGCAGAAAACTTTGTTTTAAGTTTATTTATTAGTGTCACAAATATATACATGAAGCTATTGTGAAAATCCCCTCGTCGCCACCCTCCAGCACCTGTTCGGGTACACAGAGCACCAAAATCAGTATCTCGATATGGAGTTGCTTTTTGCAGCCAATATGGTGAGTGCGCGCACTCTGAAGAATTTGTAGCATTAGAGGGGTAAAAAAGGGAGTCAGAGCAGGAATGACAATTGCCAGTCAGATTGATGACTAGGGAGAGAAAGAGCATAAAGGAGGGCCAGACATTTGAAAGCAGAGGTGAAAGAATGACTTTTTAAGCAGGTGACAATCTTTTTTATTGTTTAAGAATGTGGCAGAAATATTCAAGAGAGTCACCCCCAGTTATGAGGACAATTACAGCCCTGTCTCTGTTGGCATTTTTCCATTCAAACCTGATGAGCCTACTTATCAATTCTACAATTTATAGCAATAGCCTAAAGTGCATTAAATGATCAATTAATTAAATTCACTGGGATTTTTTCTCGATATCGGCAAAGACTGATAATCGGGCGCGAAAAGTGGTCGATGGCAATGGTGTCTTTCTCTGCAGCACTCTGAAAGAAATAGTTCAAGTCACAGGTCACACAGTGTATCACGGGGGGTTGGCCTCTGATTTGCTCGCCCCACCATCAACTTAGACACTCGAGAATTCAGGGTGTAATTTTCAAAGGCTGCCCCAGCAACACAATGAGCAAAACCAGTTCACCCAGGTGCACCCCGCCCCCACCAGCCCTTCCCCCCCACCAGCCCCACCCCCTGCCCCCATTGGCACCCTCCCCCACTGGCACCCTCCCCCCACCCAAGCTCACCAGGTGCACGGCTCCGTAGACCAGTCATGCTTCATGCCCATCATGCCCCCCCCAAGGATGGATATTTTGATGTGGGGGATGATTCCAGCACAGGGATTTGATAATGGTATGTTGATTTGTTATAATGATGTTCAGGAAACCTGGCTCCTTACCGATGGGGTGAAGGGACAATCACGTCATGCTTTCACGCTGGCGTAGAATGTGATTTTGTTTTCTGCTCCCATCACCGAACCCGCCCGATATGAACAGGAGCGGAAAATCCAGGCCATTGTCTGCAGCTTAGTATAAATGCAAATCTGATAAGCCACTGTATAACTCAGATTGCTACCACAGACCGATTTAAGTGAAACAGCAAATATATTTACTGGCCAATTATGCTGAAAATAAATGGAACAAGGGTTGGAAGGTTTTTCCAAGTCTTTGATAAGACTCTCCCATTATTTCACCTGTCATGCTTTCCATCAAACTGTCTCTCAGTTTGCTTCCTATCAAATCTTGCTTCAGCATTCCAGCCATTGGCCTTAAAGAGGAAAGGGCAGAATTTTGCTATTTCTTGGCGAAGGGTCATCCCGGGTGGGAAAAGCCGAGGGTAGCGCGTCAGCGGTGTTGCCGGGCTCTCCTTTCATATTTTTGAATTCTTTGCTAAAATGAAGAGGAGGCGTGTCCCACGACGCTCTGAATGAGTCCACCCCACCAGCAATCTAGGTTTTTAAATGATTGAAGCCCCAATTTAAAACAACATTGGAATGACATTTACCACTGCGCCCCTCCCCTCCCCCCAAGCACTGCCCCATCGCTGCCCTTCTCTGAAAACGTAACTAAACAATGAGTTTCTTATCACAAGTGGTCAAATATCAAGATGCATTTTATAAAAATGTATCGTATGTGCGCACAGATGAGTAACCAGGTCCTACCCTATTTTCTGACTATATGGTTGCCTTTGTTTTAATCTTTTCAAATGAGAATTCAATTTCCTTTCAAAGCTACAAACACATCTAACTGATAAAGTCATTTTCATTCATAATCAAAAGGTACAAGGAGAACAACTTCACTGGGAGTGAAAACAGCGACTCACTGGCAAGAACATCTCAGTAAAAGCAAATCTCTGAAACAGCAGCATTCAATTTATACCCGGACCTGTGCATCAGCATTTTAGCGATCGCTGTATTCATAATGCAATGTCATATTTAGAAAATTAATGGAAGAATTCAATGTATAAAAGATCTTGACGGATGGGGATCATCAAGAAATACATCAAAAATCCTAGAACAATTTAAACTCAGATTAGCAGAGAGATAACTTGGAAAGTGATCACTTCATTCAAAAGGGAAGCTACCAATGTGAAAAATAGTTACCAGTTTAAAGGATGACAATGATTTAGGATTCCCTTTGGTCTGCATGAATATTCAACATTATGTTAAAAGTGGCTAAGAGCAGTCATTAGCTTGCAAAGTATGAAGACTGTAAATTAACAAAAAGCAGAGTCTAAATTTAGGTGATTCTGCTTTCTCACCCTAACGCCAGCAGAGCACATATTGCAATGCACCTGTGGAGAGACACTATGACCCCACTATTGTTTACAAGGTCAGAATGGGGTTAGGTCACGTAAATGTTTTAGGCAGGTGCCCACACCAGTATTGGTATATCTCGAGCACTGCAAACTACAGTAGGTGAGGACAGAATGCAGTCCAGACAATTCACAAGAAGACTAAACAGCTAAAAGTATATTAGATGGTGAAGTTAGCAGGGAGGCAGAATTCCTTCAGGAGTGTTCCAGACCATGTGCTCAGCCTGCCAATCCTCTGGTTCTCATTTTCTCTGCTGCGTTGCACTGGACATCCAATACAATCAAAGATCAGCAAGCCAAAGCATCAGAAAATCCAAATGGATGACATTATTTCACACTGATCCAATATAATTGTTAAATGTCAACACTGTCCTCAATGTAACCCACTGAGTCATATGTATGCACAGAAGAGTTACCAGGTTCTACCATATTTTCTGATCCTGTCATGCTTCCATTGCTGCTCCAGGCATGGTGTTAGCCCCAAGGAAATTTAAGAGTTTCGGCAAATTCCATCTGCTTGTGTTAATGCAGCTGCTTCTTACAAAATAACTTGATTGAACTTTCCTGATGTCATCAGATATCACCATATAGAAAAACATTAATGAAAGAGCATGTTGGAGATAACTCACTATTGGTGCATTAATGTATGACTCCTCTTTGCATTCTTTTCTCAATCAATTTTAACTCAGATTCACCCTGAAAAAAAGGTGAAGCAGGAGTAAGAGCAATCATCGCATCACCCATTTGTGATTCAACTTTACATTCATACAATTCATTTAGTTCACTAACCCTAAATGTACACAATCTGCATTCTTTTTGAAATCAAGTTGGTGAATAATTGCATCTTGATCTCTTTCAGACTCGTAATTAAGGAAGTGGAAAACTAGGCCTAAACTCTTGCAGACTCATGGAGACTCTGCAGACCTTTAAAAAAATGACAGGCATGACCTGGATCCAGACGTGTTCCCCCCCATTTCCAACATCCTATTTTCAACAACAGGGTAAAGGCCATGGGACATGACTCATGAATCAGTGCTGAATTCAAACAGACCCCATTTGCACTGCAGCAAGGGTCTTAGCCCGCAGTGTGTGAGCTACAAATGTGTAGAGTAGACACAAATGCTCATGAAGGACCAATACGGTATGTAGAACTAGCAAGCTGTAATGCTATTTAAATAGCCTGCATTTTAAAAATTGAAAACATGCACCTGCTTTGTGTCTATGAGTTCAAATACATCTGTTCTAGCGGTTTGAATAGCTGTCTTTGACATAACCTAAGGTGCTGGATGTATTGCATTATTATTGCTTGACTGCTTTCCACAACCTATTATCAATGTGTGTGTGGGGAGGGGGGGGGGGATCTGTATATTTGAAGTTTTATTGATTGACAGCTCATAGAAGTTATGAAAGGATTAGTCATCTTTGTTGAGGGGTTATGGTTATAAATGTTTCTAATAACAGATGAAGCACTTGCAGTATTTAAATGTATTGAATGGTCTTTCATGAATGAGAGTGTTTTTCATAAAGTGAAGTCTGTAAAGGTTTTTGGAACTTTATTTAATTTAATCTCAGCATGGCTCCTGAGGGCTGCCTGTGACAGATGCTGGGTGAGTTGGTATGGAGGGTGTAAAGTTAAGTGAGGTGGTGTGGGGGCTGGTATGTATAGGCATGGGAAATGAGGTCCAGATAATATATATGAAATCAACTGAGACAAAGTCTCAGAGAACTTAAGGTGAGGCTTTTAAACAGCTCAGTTCGAAACTTATCAGCCCATGTGACCACCCCCAATCTATGTTCAGTGTGAAGGGCACTTTTCCCCTCCCACCCTCTATCCTCCTGAGCTTGGAGAGTTCCCAGCTCTGTACACCCATCGCATTAACGCATCCCTATTTTCTTTTAATTCTGAGGTAGTTTCTTCAGGTCTTTGACGGATGCTGGAATCTGAAACAAACACAGAAAATGCTGGAAAATCTCAGCAGGTCTGACAGCATCTGTGGGGAGAGAATAGAGCCAACGTTTTGAGTCTAGATGACCCTGTCAGAGCTAAGAGCAAAGAAAATCTCTGCTCCATCACTGTCGCTGGGTCAAAATCCCAGAATTCCCTTTCTAAAAGCACTTTGGGTGTCCCTACACCTCAGGAACTGCTGTGGTTCAAGAAGGCAGCTCACTATCACCTCCTCAAGGGCAACTAGGGACGGGAAATAAATGGAGGTCTTGTGAGCGAGACCCACACCCCGTAAATGAATTTTTAAAAATGAAGCCAGCACACCAACCCCATTACTATAACTGCACTTTTCTATCGTTGCAAAATGATGTTTTATTCCATGAAACTTGCATTGTTGCCTTAGCTTCTCAATAACGGACCACAAATGTCTTGATGAACTGCATCGAATGAGGCAGACAGTACAGCTAAATGTCCATTCACGGATGTTTTTTGGTTTGGAGGGAAATGCAGAATTAAAACAAATGAGAAAAAAATAATAATAATTGGAAATGTGTATTAGGTTTAACGAGAAGGAAAGACCAGTGACCTTATAAACATATGTGAGTCAGCAATTCATTCATCATTTTCCACTAACGTTGATTCACTTCCTTTTCCTTTTCACTGGAACCACCCAACGCTTGTGGTTCTAACGTGGGAATGAAACTGCTTGGTCTGCAACCTCACAAAATCAGTCCACATCAGAACTCCTCACTCTTATCAACAGTGGGAGGGCAAGTACTGACCACAGCAAAAATCTTAGTTTGAGAAATATTCTCATTGCTTCGGCCTTAGAGGAAAAAAAATTAGATGTCAAAGTAGCCACCGCTGCTTTCATGATTACACATCGCAATCATGTCACATGCAAATACTCAGGCCAGACTTTAAGAGGTATATTTAACAGTGAATTAACAATGCAAATTCAATTGCACTGAATTACATATCTAATGATACTCTGATGCATATCCAAGATATAATTCAAACAATTCCTGCTCAAACCTTTACTCATGTGCTATGTGCATGATCTATGAACCCAGTTTCTTAATTGTGTTCATTTTTTGTCAGAAAGACTACCTTCAAACAACTGTCTTAGAGATAAACTACATTACAGAAATACAATTGTGAATTATTCCTGTCCATTCAGGATGGTCTATTGGTATTGTCGCTAGACTACAAATCCAGAAACTCAGTTAATGTTCTGGGGATTCAGGTTCGAAACCCGCCACGGCAGATGGCGAAATTTGAATTCAATAAGAAAAAATCTGGAATTAAAAGTTTTTTAATTGGTGACTCTGAAGCCATTGTCATTTGTCAGGAAAAACCCATCTGGTTCATTAATATCCTTAGGGAAAGATTTTTGCCGTCCTTGCCTGGTCTACATGTGACTCCAGAGCTACAGCAATGTGGTTGACTCTCAACTGCCCTCTGAACAAGGAAAACTAGGGATGGGCAATAGATGCTGGCAAGCCAGCGATGCCCATGTTCCACAAATGAATAAAAAAAGTCTAGAAGCTAGACACAAGGCAATTTCACCTCCAGCTCATGTAACACCTAATGCTTATTTCTGTATTATTTTCATACAGGCCCCAAAAAATAAACATGATCATTTATATATATCATATCTATGTTACATACTATGGAATTTTAAAACTCAAAACTTTTTTGGAACAACATCATTTAGAGAGAAAACTAACGTGCCAGTTGTTTATTTGCATTTTTTGAACTTCAACTCAATGTTTCACTCAGAGTCTGAGAATCCAGAGTGCCGGTTGTCACTGTGGCCTGTAGGATTATTGATATTCATTCTGGTCTTAGTTGGAAAAGTTTTTTTAAAAACCCTCTGTTTTAGGCTGTTCATCATCTCTGGGCTCAAGGGATGTTTCTGGGCTGTCTGGGCAGGAAAGAGCTGTTATCTGTGAAGCCTCATGACTGATGTATTCTGTAAGTGGCCACATCTAACCCCAGTTAACTCACTGCCACAAGAAATATAACTGTCAGGCACAGAAACTGTCATAGACATGGCAAAGAACAAAACACATCCGGCGATCCTTCGAATGCAAAGTTCATTTAAGAAGCATAATTCCCAGTACTTCTCCTTAAAGCATGGAAGTTCCACTTTGCAAAACAAATATGATTTTGTAGACAACTGAAGAATGAATGAATCCTACTTGGATCTGTTGTGCTCCCATGCCCTGCATTGTATCCCTCTTTTGTATACAAATACACAGTGCAGAGAGGGGTATTCTTTGAGTAGAGAAATTGGGTAGAATTTAATGCCCTCCTTTGAGGCAGGTTTGGAAGTAAGGGGCATTTCATTGGCAGGGCTGTGCAGGTAGGTGGTGGGGGAAGGGGGGCAAGAACCTGCTGCCTTCCCACCTTTTCCATGATTAAGCCGGAATGGGCTTTGGGGACTGGGTCCTCATTGTCGGGCACTAAGTTCTTGATTGAGCCTGAGCATTGAGAAATGGAGCAAGGGTTGGTGGGGTGGCACTGAAAGCCACCCACTGCCCTTTCTGCCAACCCACCTTCCCCACAGCCAGCAACCTCCTTCCTGAAACCCCATCCCACCCTCTCTCACCTGTGTCTGGGTCCCTCTCTGATTGGTACATTTCTGGTGGCTCCCACCACCATCCCAGTGGGGCAAAGAGGAGCTCCTGGCCTCCGATTGGCCAACAGCTCTTGTGGGGTGTGGGGGTGGAATTTCCTTCCCCGGGGTCCTGAATTGTGGGAAAGGCCTGCCATTGGCTGCTTATGTACATGACTGGCACATAATGCAGTGAACCTATCCCAAAGGGGATGACAAGGAACTCTGACTGGCTCACCTACCAGCAGCTGAGGACCCCACATCACCTGGATTAAATTCCATCCATTGTGTAACAAGATGGCATTTTATATTGTGGCAAGGTGAATATTAACTGTGGAAATAGAGTAACTTATATGTAATTGTTAGAATTGTAAAAATAATAATCAGCAACTTGTGACGACGAGACAGGATGAGCCATTTTACTTTTCTCCTCTGTCACAGGGATTATTACTCTGTTCATCCTCTGGATCAGTGCATAGGTTTAAAATGAGGGGCATAGATCAGGTAGATAGTCAATATCTTTTCCCAAAGGTATGGGTGTCTAAAACTAGGGGGCATAGGTTTAAGGTGAGAGGGGAGAGATACAAAAGGGTCCATTGGGACAATTTTTTCACAGAGGGTGATGAGTGTCTGGAACAAGCTGCCGGAGGTAGTAGTAGAGGCGGGTACAATTTTGTCTTTTAAAGAACATTTAGATAGTTACATGGGTAACAAAGAACAAAGAACAAAGAACAGTACAGCACAGGAAACAGGCACTTCGGCCCTCCAAGCCTGTGCCGCTCCTTGGTCCAACTAGACCAATCGTTTGTATCCCTCCATTCCCAGGCTGCTCATGTGACTATCCAGGTAAGTCTTAAACGATGTCAGCGTGCCTGCCTCCACCACCCTACTTGGCAGCGCATTCCAGGCCCCCACCACCCTCTGTGTAAAAAACATCCCTCTGATGTCTGAGTTATACTTCGCCCCTCTCAGCTTGAGCCCGTGACCCCTCGTGATCGTCACCTCCGACCTGTGTTGCTACCTTCAAGGATTTGTGGACTTGCACACCTAGGTCCCTCTGTGTTTCTATACTCCTGATGACTCTGCCATTTATTGTATAACTCCTCCCTACATTATTTCTTCCAAAATGCATCACTTCGCATTTATCCGGATTAAACTCCATCTGCCACCTCTCCGCCCAATTTTCCAGCCTATCTATATCCTGCTGTATTGCCCGACAATGCTCTTCGCTATCCGCAATTCCAGCCATCTTCGTGTCATCCGCAAACTTGCTGATTACACCAGTTACACCTTCTTCCAAATCATTTATATATATCACAAATAGCAGAGGTCCCAGTACAGAGCCTTGCGGAACACCACTGGTCACAGACCTCCAGCCGGAAAAAGACCCTTCGACCACTACCCTCTGTCTCCTATGGCCAAGCCAGTTCTCCACCCATCTAAGATTGGTATCGGGGGATATTGGCCAAACATGGGCAATTGGGACTAGCTTAGTGGTATATACTGGGCGGCATGGACAAGTTGGGCCATAGGGCCTGCTTCCATGCTGTCCGCTAGGACTCTAGTCTCAGCCTCTGTTAATTTCCTCTATTTATGATGCCTCCATCATTTCCTATTTTGGACTGATTTTTGCAGCATGCAACAAAAATGTCACTGGTTTTTAGGACTGTAGGAATAGACCATTGATCCCTGTGAGGAGACTCTTCTCCCATTCAAAGAGATCATGGCTGATCAAGCTCCATATACCCACCTTTGACACATATCCCTTTATATTTTTAAAGTCTTTCAATCTCAAATATAAATATTCCATTGATCTCACATCAACTGCACTTGCAGAAGAGAATTCCAAACTTCTACCACCTTTTAAGTGATGTTATGTCTTGCGGACAAGAGTATAACAAGAGTCCATCAACATAAGATGGCTACCAAGAAAGCGAATAGGAAATTCACAAGAAATTTCTTTTCCCCAAAGAGAGTGGTCTGAATTTGGAACTGGTTACCATGGAGTGTGTTTGAAGCAAATTGTTTAGATGCATTTAAGGGGAAACTGGAAAAATGTATGCAGGAGAAGTGTTACAATGGTAAATTTAGATGAGAAAAGATGGGAGGAGGCTTGAGTAGAGCATCAACATCAGCATTTCTGGTTGGAATGAGTAACCTGCTTTTGTGCTGTATATCAATTACAATGCTATGTAAAATGCTTTCTGGTTTCACTCCTGAAATGTCTGGCTCTGCCCTACTTTCTATTCCTGGGGCCCGAATTTCAGAGAGTCAGAAAGACCTTTAAACATGATGGACAGGACCTGGAGCTGAAGGCGCATCCCCATTTCCAATAAATCCAGTTGTTTCAGGGGAAAAGGTGTGGGGCATGAATCACACAGGAGGGACACCCAAACTCCGCAGAGCCATTTGAAATGCATACCGTCTTCGAACAGACCCTTTTTGGCTGGTCCAAAGGACTTAACCCAAACTGTGGGAGTCATGACCTTCAAGGGTCTGTCTAACTGAGGGTTTTATTTTATACCCGCCGCTCTTTAAACTTTAAAATAAAAGAGGTGGTAGCTTCCACAGGGTTAAAAAATACTCTGCTGAATCATTTTGATTGACAGGCCATCTGGTGCAGGATTGAATAAGTCGCAATTTTAATAGAGTTCTTCATTGACCTTTCCCTATTATGTCATTATGAATGTTTGGCTGAGTTGCAAAAGCTTCAATTATCTCACACGGATCATGAGTTCACAATGATTGACAGTTTTAAAAGGCTATTGAAGTACTAGCTGCCTTTGACATGGGGTTTGAATAGAAGTTTGTTTTAGTAAAGAGATTAACCACTTGAGCAGATTTAAAAGCTCTGAATGGATTATATGAATGGGAGCTTTTTTTTTCCACTGTCAAGCGTGTAAAATTGAGAGGTGTAGTGACTATTAAAAGTTTATTCGTTTTATCTCTGACGTGGCTCTTGAAGTATCCCCAGATTGGATATTGGCAAGTGGTGAGTTGGCATGGAGTAAGGGAGGATCTCAGATCGGAAGAACGAAGTGTCAAATCAATTTGGGTGGAGCTAAGAAATTGCAAGGGACAGCAAACATTGGTAGGAGTTGTTTATGAATCACCCAACAGCAGTGTGGTGTAGGTAATGGTATCAATCAGGAGATTAGAGAAGCATGTAGCATGGATAATAAAGTATCATGAGTGACTTCAATCAGCATTTAGACCATGTTAACCCAAGGAACACAGTGGAAACTGTGGAGAATGAATTTCTGGAGTGTGGTAGGTATGGTTTTCTTGAGCAGTATGTTGGGGAATGGGCGATATTATGTAACAAGAAAGGACTAATTAATAATCTTTTAAAATAGCCTTTAGGGATTAGTGAACACAATATGATAGAATTTTATATTATGTTGGAAATTGAGCTAGTTCAATCCGAACCCCTTGCGTTAAATTTGAACAAAGGAAATTATGCAGGTTGAGGAACAAATTAGCTGAGGGAAACTACATTTCAAGGTATGACGACTGTATATAGGTAACGGATAAACTTTAAAGAACTATTACATGGTTTGCAGCAACTCGAGGCTCAAATGCCCAAAAAGAAAATTCAGTCAACCATGGCTAATATTAAATTAAGGATTGTATAAGATTACAAGAAAAAGGCCGACCAGGTTGCCAGAAATAAATGTAAACCTGAGAATTGGGAGCATTTTAGACCACAGCAAAGGAGAACCAAGAAACTGATGAAGAATACAAAATGAACATAAATGAGGAAATCCATAAAAATGGAGTGTAAAAGCTTCTATAGGTAGAGTTATAGAGGTTTATAGCATAGAAACAGACCCTTCGGCCCAACTTGTCAATGCTGCCCTTTTTTTTAAAAAACCACTTAGTCCCAATTGCCCGCATTTGGCCCATATCTTACTTTACTAATCTTACCCATGTAATTGTCTAAATGCTTTTTAAAAGACAAAAATTGTACCCGCCTCCACTACTACCTCTGGCGGGTTGTTCCAGACACTCACCACCCTCTGAAAAAATTGCCCCCCCCCCCCCCCCCCCCCCCCCGCCCCCCAACCCGGACCCTTTTGTATCTCTCCCCTTAAATCTATGCCCTCTAGTTTTAACTCACCTAGCTTTGGGAAAAGATGTTGACTATTTAGCTGATCTATGTTCCTCATTATTTTATAGGTCTCTATAAGATCACCCCTAAGTTTCCTATGCTCCAGGGGAAAAAAGTCTCAGTCTAATCCAGCCTCTCTTTATAACTTAAGCCATCAAGTCCCGGTAGCACCCTAGTAAGTCTTTTCTGCACTCTTTCTAGTTCAATAATAACCTTTCAGTAATAGGGTGACCAGAACTGCACATAGTATTCCAAGTGTGGCCTTACCAATTTCTTGTACACCTTCAACAACATGTCCCAACTCCTGCATTCAATGTTCTGACCGATGAAATTAAGCATGCCGAATGCCTTCTTCACTACTCTGTCCACCTGTGACTCCACTTTCAAGGAGCTATGGACCTGTATCCCTAGATCTCTTGGATGAAGGAGGTGTTGAGCTAAGACAAATGTGGGTCCTTTATCGGCAGAATCAGGAGAATTCACAATGGGGAGTAGCGAAATGGCAGAGAAGCTAAATAATTACTTTGTGCTTGTCTGCTCTGAGGGAGATACAAGAAATTTCCCAGAATTAGACATACAAGGGTTTAAGGAGAATAAGGATTTGAAAGAAATTTGTATTAGTAAGAAGGTTGTACTTGTGAAAATAATGGCACCCCAGGACCTGATATTCTCCATTGAAAGAGATAATAGATTAAATCTTTCTTAAAATGGCAGCGTGTTGTTTCTGGTCAGTTCTTATGACACTACACCAAAAAAGAATCAAGGGGGTGTGTTTCACACCATCGTGCAAAGGGTGTGGCCTAAACCCAGCTGTTCAGATCAGGGTGCCCTGATCAGAACATGTATAAACCTGTCCCCCAGCCCACCACGGAGGTCTAATGGACCACCTTCCCCATCCTAATTGGAGTCAGCAGCTCCCTACCCACCCCCTGATCATCAGCACCTTCCACTCCCCATTCTCAAATGGCCACCATCTGCATCTCCTGCATCTGCTCCCCACCACATCAAAATGAATCCTGCCTCCCACCCCTATGAGACTATCTCTTGAGTCCCCCTCTTGCACAGGTTAGCACAGACCTAATATCCTCTGAAATAATTGGACAAGGTCCCAGAGAACCAAGCCTCTTAACAAGTCTGCCCTTGGCACTCACCCACCATGGCGGCTTACACTCTCCTCACTGAGTCTGGGGGCTCAACTCCAGCCCACACCATCCCCTCGAGTCCAAGTCACATAATTCAGGGTACTTTTCACTGAGATGGCTCCCTGCCACAGTAGCAAAAGTCCAGCCCTTAGTCTCCCCAAACAACTGAAATAATTTCTCCTATTACCCTACCTATTTCTCGTAAATCTAGAAAACTGATCAATTCACTTCTCAACCTTCTACATTCAAAAGGACTGCAACCCTCATCTGTTCTCGTGCCCATTCCTGCTGCTGTTGCTTCTTTCTTCATCATTTCAAGTGCTTAGCTTTTGTTTGATCCTCAATGAGACAGAAATCAATATGCTATCAATACTATCGAGCAAAAAAAGCCTCAATTCAAAGGGTAAATCCCATTTTCCAGCTCTAAGGATAGGAGGGTAACAAACCCAAGCATTCCCTGTTGCTGCCAGAGAGAGAGAGTGAGAGACCATGGCAGCACAATGGTCATAGAATCCCTACAGTGCAGGAGAGACTATTTGGCCCATCTGGTCCGTATCGACTTTCTGACAGAGTATCTTACCCAGGCCTTCTCCCCTTAAACCCACACGTTTCCCATGGCTAATTCATCTAGCCTACACATCTTGGGACACTAAGGGGCATCTTACCAGGCACATCTTTGGAGTGTGGGAGGAAACCAGAGTACCTGGGGGAAACCCACACAGACACAGGGAGAATGTGCAAATTCCATACAGAGAGTCACCCAAGGCCAGAATTGAACCCAGGTCCCTGCAGCTGTGAGGCAGCAGTGTTAACCACTGTGCTGCCATGCTGCACAGATCATGGGCATAATGACATTCTGAAGTGGCTAAAGTGGTCTGGAGGATGGTAATGAGATGCATGTCAGGATGGCTGCCAGCAGAAAGGTTTAAACCAGAGAACAGGTGGGGCAGCAAACTGAAGCAGTTCCAATCATTAGCATGTCTCCTATTCCGTTGAAACAGCTGAAGAATGGACATAGATACACTCCAAACTCTTACAGCGCAGAATGTGGGGACTGCACCAGAAATTAATGAATAGGAGTATATGCATTACAGCCTTTTCTATTTCTACCTCATCTGAAGCTTGATTCTAGTTCAAAACGTATTCCCTAGAAAACCAACAGGAGACAGCTCAGGGTTGCAGGTTGCTTAATGCCTGATGTTGGTATCAGATGTGTTGTATCAAATGCAACAAAATTAGGCTCTTGATCCACTTTTCAAATTTTCTCATTTAGAATGTAAAACATAACATGGGATCCAATTCCTTGCTGAACAATTTAGTACTGGAGACAATTGCAGCAATTGTGCCCCAAGCAGATAATGTGATGACTGAAGAAAATTGTTACCTTGTAACATTGATCCAATTTCACATCCATCCATCCATGTATAACTTTACACACTCCACCACATAATTTTATTGATATGTTATTGATAAAACGATGTCAATGGGCTAAGATTGTTACTTTGCAACTTCTGTGACAAGTTTAAAGAATCTTTTGATATGTGGTGCTAATACTTGCGGATTTTTCCATGAACAATAAGATTTGACAAGGTGACGGAGTACCCTCTTTGTTAATTTACTGCATTGTCTTGTTTCAGGGATACAACTCTTGTGACCACTCAGTTGAAAAACCTGTGATGGATGACGGCAGACATTGATACAATTCGGACCCAAGAACTTGACCTTTGCAGCCTGCAATTAGCTGTGTTCAGTCAACTGGACCCAGGACCTGTCTAGTTCACCAGCTTACAGTGAGAAAGGCTGAGATGTTTGACTTGGACACATTTCTGTTCCCAGCATGATACCACTGATATTAATATCCAGTTTGATCCATCCCCAATTTTCCTTTCTAAACTTTATTGGTGCCAACAGACCTCACATTCTCTAATAGGCAATGACACATTTGTCCTCCCACAAGATACACTAGATATCACTGAGCATTTGTTAAAAGTCATATTTTTAAGAAATATTCTACCCTCACACACTCAAATTTTCAAATGAAATGGTGGAAAACCAACCTTCACTGGTCCACTGACCTTTCCCGAGTCAGTCAGCTGAGATAATATTCTTACCTCTGACTGAGTTCAAGCCTCAATCCAAGACTCAAAAAGGTTGGCTATAGGCTGTCATTTTAGTACAGTACTGAGTGCTGCACTGTCAGAGATTCCGTCCTTTCAATTAGACATTGATCAAAAGTTGCGCAGGTATGTGTTCAAACTCTCATTTCATCAATTTAAATGAATGCTTCTGGTGTCCTGACTATCATTCCACTCAACCAACAGCACCAGAACAAAACAAGAACAACTCACTCATTGATCTCTTTGTTCAGACTGTGATCTTGCCTTACTCCAGAAGTAACTCTTCCAGTGTAGACAATAAAAATATAACAAAACTTACTCCAACTTATAAATCAAAGGAAAGGTTTAATAAAGAAACTTAATTACTCCAAACTTGAGGCCTCACCCTGGGCCATTCCAAATTCCCCACAATTCCCAACATGTTCTAATTTATACTGAGTCAGCTGATCATCACATCATTCTGTCATTGGTTACATGGTTTACTGGGTCACACTACAACAGATCCAATGTTATCACCGGTTATATTTGAACACTCTGGACAGTATCCTAATTCTTACAACATCCCACAATATCATCGTCCCCGTCAAACGCAATTGTTTTTTGTGTCCCATTGGAAGAGTTTCCAGATTCTTGTCCTTGCTTTCAAATCCTTCTTCAGTCTTTAACCACCCTGAATTTCCCTCTACAATGCACCTCAGGACAGAGCTCCCTCACTGAACTCTAGGTGATAGCTCAATTCCTTCTGCTCCATCAATGGAAGACGATCTCCCAGCCATTAACCCTACTCTCACTTTCTTTCTTCCCAAAGCCTTTCCACCTTGTTGTCTTTTTCCCTTCCTTTACAAACTTCTTACAAAAAAAGACAAATTATGTGAGCAGTACAATGCAGATGTCATTTGTTATTTTTGTAAATGTGTTTTATGAATGTGAAGTAGAACTATCAATTGTTCTTGCATTTTTAGTAAATTAGTTGTGGAAGTAAACTGAGTTGAAGAATTCTCCTGTCAGTGAGAAAATGCCATTGTAAATCAGATGGTTTCCTTCTCCTGCCTCCTACTAAACCAAATTTTGAAAAAGAGGAAAATTTGGGATAAGTTCTCCTGCAGCCATGTCCCTTTTGTTATCCAAGCACAGATGTGGGGTTAGTGTGCCTGACGGACAGGAAGCCATTTTATCCTCCTATTCACAGGGGGATGCTCATTTTAAATAAGAGGGTAGATCCGCTGCCTGAGCAAACATCTGCCATCTTGCTTCCAATTAATGCGCCCAAAGTCTGTGGAACAGGAAGACGGGATATTTCCTGTGGGTGCATTCTCTGGGGCTACAAATATAATCAATAACTTCATTGAGCAAAAAGAACACACAAACAGATCAATATAAATCTAATTTGATATTCATACTGGTTTTGTGAAAGAAATTAAATCCATTGCATCTAGGTCACTTGTAATATTAAATCCAATCCCTCCATCTGCTGCTCTGATATTGCAATTTTTTTTGACTCCATCAATTGTAGTGCGAGTCGCAGAGAAGCACTTTTACCCAGGTTTACATCCAGAGAATAGGCCCATCTAGGACAATCATCAAGTCCCATCCATAATAAAGGGCAAGGATCATCATGAATTTGGATTTGAAATGCTCTTTCACTCTCCTCATAGCGATGGCCATGTTGCCTCTAGGAACAGTTTGATGTCAAGGGACCCGTGCTTTCTTCAACCATGGATTATACATGACTACTTGCTAAATGCAAACCTAATTTTGGTTGATAATGCTGTGAGGTGCCTTGGGATGTTTTAAAGATGTCACATAAATTAATATTGTTGTAATCAATGTCCTCAGCGCTTTTCCACTTCTCTTTTGTTTGCTACATTTGAAAAATCAAATAACGTGGCAGGGTAAATGGTTCTCCTGTCTAACATTATATTTGAGGCAATACCAATTACATTGAGGAACAAATATAAATTTATATATACACACACACCTTTATCAATATAGACACATAATGATACAAAGACTGAGATGGCTCCCCCACTCCTGCCGCCCCGATCATTTTTTCCGGCGGTAGATGCGTCTGGCCATTGGCCGCCAATGGGATTTTCTGGTCCAGCCGAGGCCTTGGTGTTTTGCCTAACTCTCCCACTCTGCCACTGGGGAAGCCACCATGAGGGATTGCCTTTTGCGGGACTGAAAGATTTGTATGGCCGGAAAATCCCACCCATTGTCTTGCTCTCAAAAATAAATATTGACAATTTTGCATGTCAAGCTAAAGGATAAGGAACAGGGAAGCCCGCTAATGATATTAAAATGTATGTCCTGACCTTTCATGGTGGAAACACCATTACGTACTGCCAGGGTGGGGTGGGGGACGGCGAGGACAATTCAAACAGGAAATCCCGAAGTCGTAAGAGCCTTTTGGGTACTCCATTGGATTCTCTTCCCCCATTACCATTCCCACCCACTGAAACCGGGGGCAGATAATCACGACCATCATGTTTATCTTTATCGCCATACAGTGCAAAGTACGCAGGCACAGGACTGAAAACAAGAACACCAACATCAGACAATACCTACACACATAGAAATCACACTATGGACGGGGTTCTCTGGTCGTTCGCGCCAGTGGAATTTTCCCATCCCGCTGCAGTGAATGGAGATTTGACTGAACACCAAATTCTCCATCCTCCAGCCGGTGGGGGGGCGTGAATAGCCAGAGAATTCCGGCCAATGTTTCTGACAAGTCTTCTAAAAGTCACTACATTTTTAGCATTGACTAAATCAGGCAAAGTGTTAGTGTCAACCATTCTATGTGGGGAAAAAAATTGTGAATATCAAGACATGAGCCACATTTCTGTAGTTTGTAATGACCATGCAAAATATTGTAATTGTGAGTAAAAAAACTTTAAGTTTAGAGGTAGTAAGGCCATGTATCAATTCATAAACTTCAACTGAATCAAAAATCAGTCTCTCTTCTCTAAAGATTGTAATTCAAGAATTCTTAAATGCTCCTGTTAAGGTATTCCCCTCACATCTTCCATTTTCCTGGTAACATGCCGTTGCACTCTAAGCTGCATACCTCTCTGAAAGCATGGATTCCAACCTGGGAATGCACTCTCCGGATGTGGGCATACTAGCTACTTATAGAGTTTAAGATAAATGCTGACATCCTGACTCAAAAAATATGCATTCAGCGTGCCTGAACCTCATGATTCATAAGCTTCAGATTGCTTGCAACAGTCACACCCAAATCCTTTTCAATCGTTAAAGGCTGGCCATCGATATTGTACTGAGAATTAGGATTATTGTGGTCGAAATGGAAAACTGAAAACTTTGCCACATTAACAGGTAAATTGCCACTCCTTGGATCACTGCACCAGACTAGAGGGAGGCTAGAGAAAGATACATGGATATCCAGTCACCATGGAAACATATCCCAGCATAACCATGTGACAATACCATGTCTTTAAGAAATGCTTTTTGTCATGTTTCTTGTGCAGGATCTGTTTTAACTGGTGCCACTTGGACTTTAACTGGCAGCCTCTGTTGTTACTGCAGCAGCATAATGATTGCTCCTAATCGCTAGAATCTGAACTGTTGTTTTTAGTGATTTCCCCTGGAGTTTTGTAGAGTCGGACTTCAGTTGATTGACAGGCAAGGTCATACGGCTGGGTGGAGCTAGGCTTACACAGAGAACTCAAGCTGAGATGCTGCTTGGAATTGCTAGGGATCAGGTGTCTCTCTTTTCTGCTCTGAAGTTGGATTCTGAAATCTGCCAGTAAATAAGTGCCTTTCTCTGAGATTTTGCTGTTTGAGAGTCAGAAGACATGGGTTTTCTGGATGTTTTCTGGTGTTTTCTGTCCAGAGGTGTTGAAAGGCTGGAAATCTAGCATCCATGTAGGCATATCTGCTTTTGGTGCCAACTGGCTCGGAAGAGGAGATTTAAGTCTACGGGGTTATTACTACGGGGTGATGGATAGCTGTTTAGAATTGCATTTTGTCATGTTTAAGTATATTAATTGGTAGAAGTTATGCTCATTATTTTTGTTATATTTTAACTGTGTTCTGAAATAAACTTTCTTTTGATAAAAGTATCCTCGTGGGTGAATGGAATCATACCTGGGGTGAAATACCTTATGCTCACCCTAATGCCAAAATCAAAAGTAAAAGTTGGGGTCTGGGCTAACTTCACAACGTACCTTGGGGTTTCTGGTCTGGTCCTTAATTCCAGCCACGGATGCGCAGAAAAGAAAAAATGGATGGGGAAAAATGACATGAAACAGCTGGCATCCATTTTGCTGATAAAACTTCTGGGCTTTTATTAGTGCAAAATGAAGTTTACATGAATGGAAACCATAACCTTTAGTACAGAAAGGGAGCTTTTATCAGCCTCTTTAGCTGCTTGTCGTTAGTTTATAGACCATAACTCTTATGGTGACTAAAACTTCTGTTCACAATGCAGTTTAGAAGAATGCTGCTCCAGGGGAAACAGTTTGTCTAAACACTCATTTCTGACAGTTCAGATCGAAGAGATAATCTTAGCAGCCGTAATTATTCCTACAAAAGTGCAAGGCCGCTACATAGAGTCACACCATGGCCAGAATTTTATTGTTGTGCCATTTGCCATAAATGAGAGTCAAAGTTTAAAGCAAAGTAATACATCATAATCCAGCAAGGTGAAATGTATACAATTCAGTAACAATTATTCATTTTTAGTAACGTTCATTATGGCTTTTTCTCCAGATTTAAATGAAACATAAACAGTTACTGCAAATTGTTGTCAGTCCTTCTCAAAAATACTCAATATGACAGATTGGAGAATCAAATTTATAGTTAAAATGACATTTTTAGGCTTTATTGTAGGATCTGCTCATGTATTTCTTGTCTCCCTCAGCTTCACTCTTGAATGCGGAGAGTTACATTCCTTGCTATAGGCCCTGATCCAAATTTGGGAATTAGAGTTGAAAGTTCCCCTGCCCCTTCCATTTCAAATTCTCACAGTGTAAATTGTGTCAAGGCGGTCAGAGACATGGCAACTCTTATAAGAACTAAAAATACTGCAAATACACAGCAAATCTGTTCATCCGGCAGTAAGAGTCCTCCAGAAGCAAGCAATAAGAAGGGCAGAGGAGATAATCTGGGAAATTACAGGCCTGTGAGCCTTACATCAGTGGTGGGGAAATTATTGGAGAAGATTCTTAGGGACCGGATGTACTCACATCTGGAAGAGAATAGGATTAGCGATAGGCAGCATGGTTTTGTGAAGGGGACATCGTGTCTCACAAACTTGATTGAGTTCTTTGAGGAAGTGACAAAAGAAAATTAACCAGGGCAGGGCAGTGGATGTTGTATACATGGACTTCAGTAAAGCCTTCAATAAGGTCCTCATGCAGGCTGATACAGAAGGTGAAGTCATATGGTGAGCCGGTAAGATGGATACAAAACTGGCTTGGGCACAGAAAGCAGAGAGTAGCAGTGGAAGGGTACTTTTCTAACTGGAGGTCTGTGATAAGCGGTGTTCCACAATGATCAGTTGTTTGAGGTGATGTGATTTGGAAGGTCTACTGCAGAAGGAAAGTATACAGTAAAAGGTAGAGCCCTTAGAAATATTAGCATACAAAGTGATCTAGGCATGCAGACCCACAGTTCCCTGAAGGTGGCAACTCAGGTGGACAACGTGGTCAAGAAGGCATATGGCATGCTGGTCTTCATCGGTCGGGGCATTGGGTATAGGAATTTTAAAAATCATGTTGCAGCCGTATTAGACTTTGGTTAGGCCACATTTGGAGTATTGTACAATTCTGGTCGCCACACTACCAGAAGGATGTTGATGCATTGGAAAGGGTGCAGAAGAAATTTACCAGGATATTGCCTGGTTTGGAGGATATGGACTATGAAGAAAGGTTGAACAAACTTGGATTGTTTTCACAGGAGAGTCGGAGGATGAGGGGGGAACCTAATAGAGGTTTCCAAGATTTTGACAGGCTTAGATAGAGTGGAGAGTCAGAGTCTTTTTCCCAGGACCAAAGGGTCAATTACTCGGAGGCATAGGTTGAAAGTGAGAGCGAGAAATTTAAAAGAGATGCAAGGGGCAAGGTTTTCACAGAGAGTGGTGAATGCCTGGAACGTGATGCCGGTGGAAGTGGTGGAAGCAGATTCTATAACAATGTACAAGAGGCATCTGGATAGATACATGAATAGGCAGGGAATAGAGGGATATGGACCATGTAGAGGCAAGAAAATATTAGATTAGAGAGGCATCTGTGTCGGCACAGACTTGGTAGGCCAAAGGGCCTGTTCCTGTGCTGTACTGTACTGTTCTTTCAAACCAACATCACAAAGTAAAGGTTTAATTAAGATCCTTCATTACACAACCACTTGGGCCACACCCTAGGCCACAAACGCATACCCATTTAGCTCACTAATGTCCTTTCGGGAAGGAAATCTGCCGTCATTACATGGTCTGGCCTACATGCGATTCCAAAGCCATAGTGATGTGGTTAACTCTAAAATGGCCTAGTAAGCCACTCAGTTCAAGGGTGAGTGGGATGGGCCATAAAAGCTGGCCAGCCAGCTGCCCATGTCCCACAAATGAATAAAAACAATTCCCATCTGCTTCCTATTTCTACTGGGTCACCTGACCACTGCAGCATGTTGTCATTGTTTTCATTGTCTACTGGGTCAGCTGACCACCACTGCATGTTGCCATTGGTTACATTATCTAGTGGGTCAGCTGACCACCACAGCCTGCTGCCATTGATTACATTGTCTACTGGGTCAGCTGACCACCACAGCCTGTTACCATTGGTTACATTGTTTCAAGTCTTCTCTTTTCACAGATACTGAACAATTGGCTGTGTACGCTCACCAGTTTTATTGAAACTTTCCACCATCTGCAGTTTATTGGGTTAACTGAACAGTATTATTTGTAGCTATGCTGGATGCCAATCACATTGACACAAATAGGAGGCCAGGGCAGGAGAGAGAAAGAGAGAGCATAAGAGAATAAGGGATTTGAAGTAAAAAAGAAGGGGAAGATTACACTGAGGCAAACCTCCTTAATGTAATAATAGCAAAATTATCTGCTTTGACCAGGCTTATAGATAACAGGCGGAATCTCCCGGCCGTTCACACCGGCAGGATTCTCCAGTCCCGCTGTTGTGAAGGGAGATTTGGCTGAACGCCAAATTCTCCATCCTCATTTGCAACGGCAACGGGACGTGAACGGTCAGAAGATTCCACCCAACATGCTCCTCTTTATTAGTCAGGAACAACTCTGATGCAGATATGGAAGTTTCTGAGCAGCAGCTTTTCTGTTCATATTCCGTCATCACAGATGTACAAGTCTTTGGCCCAGATTTTCATTGTGGCCAGGCTGAGTCAAGAAACTTTAAAAAATGATTGGCAGAACTTGATTCCAGGATTCTTGCCCATGGGCAACTTGGATTATTTCCAAGGTTTTTTCGCATACTATTACTTAATTTAATAACACTGTGGGCGTATTTACACCACAAGGACTATAGTGGGGACAAGGCGGCGGCTCACCTCCACCTACTCAAGGGCAATTAGGGATGGACAATAAGTGCTGGCCTAGCCAGCAACGCCCACATCCCATGAAAGAATAAAAATAGACTGTGCTGTACCCCAAACCTGCCCTTTGGTTTATTCTGAAATGATCAGTTGCACACACTCAAATTGTCAAATTCACTACAAGTCACTTCTTTGGATTCAATTTTGTAATTCCCAAGTTTGTAGCAAAGTAGAACAGGTTAACCAAGAAAAGCAAGGACAACAATTGGCCCCATTGGGTCTCTCACAACAAGTCGTTCTGAATGCAAAGGTCAGAGAGCCCATATAGAGAAGAGAGAGGTGACTGCTGGAAGCACAGAAATGCTTTGATAGACAGTGTGTTTATTTCTAGTAACCTGCACCTGTCACAGTTCACTGCTGGCCTACCCAGCCCTGGAAGCGAGCCCTGGACCTCATCAACAAAAGACAAACAAGAGATCGCTATTGATCTATACGAGGAAACATTATCTGTTTCATCAAATGGACAGCACTGACTGAAACAACAGCCGACCTATTTGTTTTAAAACAATTGTTGCTGTATTAATTTACTTTTGAATTCACCTGGCGTTTAAAAGCGAACTTCATTTGGTCGGCCTGCAAGGATTGGATTCTAAAACTCTTGTATCAATAGTTGAACTGAAACCGTGCGCAATTCAAACCTTAAAAGGTTCAGCCAGTTCTGAAGAGTATGCAAACAATAAAACGACCTTACTTTGTACTGAAGTTTGTTATCAGTTTGTGGTTCCACAACATCCAACACTGCACGTCTATAATAGTCCGAACAGAGGTTATGTTGAGTTGTAAAAGAGAAGATTCAAGGAAAGAGAGACATGCCATGAAACACATTTGTAATCGTGTGCAAATGGTTGATATCAGCTAATGATTGATGTGGACACCAAAGATGTGTTTATCAGGGGTTTTACCATTGCTAGACATTAGTCGTTAGGACTTGATTTTGCTTTGTACTCAAGTCGAGATGAGAAATACCTTGATGTGTATTTCTTTTCAACTGCTGTTATATTTCTGCTTATTGAAGGGAAAATACATGAGGATGTAGTGGAATTGGAAAAAGTAGCAACCATTAGGATAAACAGCCACTCAAACACCACAAAAATAAAAAGAAATGAAATTCGCCTGTAAAGAGCAGGGCAAATTAAACTTGTGGAAAACCTGCAAGCAGCCAATTTTTCACCATGCTAGATTTATTTTCCATTGACTTGGAAAATAATGTCAAGATCTTTAATTTCAAAATGAAGCAAAAGCAACAATGAGATTAGGAAACGAGTCTCCCAAAAAAAAAGCATTTTGACCTATTGTTCTGTGAACTTCAGAATCGGGCATGATGAAAAATTGGTTGTTGCTTCGCTACGAGCCCTTTCTGTGCTGCGGACGTAGACCAATTTCATCCTCAACAAATCACAGAGGAAATAATCATGGCTTTTAATGAGGTGCTGAATGGATTGTAATAGTGGTTTTACAATAGTGTCCGAGACACAGCATCAATCTTCGCATAATGCAATTTCTGAATTTTGCACCCCCAATGTCTTGAAGGCAATCACGACATAACCAGCTGTTCAAACCAACTGAGAAATCCATCCAACTGGCATTTTAATGAACCATCATTCTTCCTAATTTGAAATACAGTAAGCGGTGAAACAACATGATAATCTGTTAAAACACAGAAAATACAGGTTATTAAAATACTGACGGCGAAATACGAGAGCATTTTTAAAAATTCATTCATGGGAGGTGGGCGTTACTGGGAAGGCAGCATTGAGAAGGTGGTGGGGAGCCACCTTATTGAATGTCTGCAGTTCTTGTGGGTGTCGGCACATCCGCAATGCTGTCGGGACAGAGTGCTGGGATTTTGACCCAGCGACAGTGACTGACTGTCAACATGTTTTTAAGTGAAGATGGTGGGCGGGATTTTCCAGTCGCGCTCGCCCCGAAACTGGAAAAGCCCACCCGAGGTCAACGGACCTTTCCATGGCCTGCCACTTGCCTGCTACAATTCCTGTGGCGGGCGGAATGGGAAAATTCACCCCGGTGTATTACTTTGAGGGGGACTTGCAGATGGTGGCATTCCCATGTGCTTGCTGCTCTTGTTCTTCCAGGTGGTCAGGGTTTGGAGTGTAATTTTATAGCATAGAAGGAGGCCATTTGTTCTGTCACTCCTGTTCTGGCCCTTTTAAAGACCTCTCCATCTAATCCTGTTCACAACACATGCTGCTGAACCAAGCAACAGAAGCTTTTTCTCATCCTCCCCCTAATTAAGGGATTACAATGTTGGAAGATTGGCAAATATTTGGATCGAAAGGTAATGGCGTCTAAATTGGGCTCATTTTTAGGCACTGCATGACAAACTAGCACTCAAAAACAAGAGGAAGGTTCCACCCCCGTCACCCATTGGAAACCACATCAATTTTCCTGCCTGTCACCAGACTTGTGCCGAAAACCTCTGACCTTGTCACAGTTCAGATTCTCCTGTGCTGCTGCCATGAATGGAGTTTTGGCTTGAACACCAAATTCCCATCTCCGTGGGCAAGGACAAGATCAGAGAATCACGCCCTTAGTCTCCAGAAAGGAAAATTCCACCCAAAGTCCAAGATGCACATTCATACATGCACCAGGATGCATGCAGATAAACATTTTGGTGCATGCGCACCCGAATTTTCATAACATCCCCTTAAGTGAGAGGGCATCCTCTCCCTGATTGTGATGATATCACCTATAGTGCAAGAGTAGAGACCCATTTCCCTTGCCACCTTTGCTTCTCCAAATGCAGCAAAGCAAATACTTCGAAAAGGGTGGAGGATCTTTTATTGCAACAACATTAATTTATGTAACACACGATGAATTTAAATTTAAAACATCCCAAGGCACTCAACAGGAGCATAAATCAACCAAAATTAGGTTTGTGTTTTGTAGTTGTAATAATCATGGCTAAAGAAAATGCAATCCATTATCAACCATCTACTCTGAAGACTAAGATGGTCATTACTATGGGGAGAATGGAAAAGAACATTACATATCATATCAGAAGGTCATAGAAGCCCTACAATGCAGAAGGAGGCCATTTGTCCCATCGAGCCTGCACCGACAACAATCCCACCCAGACCCTATTTCCGCCACTTCACATATTTACCCCTGACACTAAGAAGCAATTTTAGCATGGCCAATCCACCTAATCTGCACATCTTTGGACTGTGGGAAGAAACCCACAGACAAGAGGAGAACATGCAGACTCCGCACAGTCACCCAAGGCCAGTATTGAACCCAAATCCCTGGTGCTGTGAGGCAGCAATGCTAACCACTATACCACCATGCCGCCGCCCCTTAGTGCACACAGCCCTTTGTTATTGATGGGGCTGATTTTTCTACACCTGCTGATGGAGGTGGGCTTATTTTCCGGGCACAAAGCAGAGTAAAAGTGCTGGAATCCCATCATTCTGTGTTTCTCCTCCTTTTCACTTCATGCTCAGCTCCAGTGTGGGATTGATGCTGTTGGATAGTTCGCTGTTCAAGCAAACTACATTGTGGTACTGAATGAGCAGTGCAGAAAGGCGAAGATTCAGCCCCTAAATAAGTGACAAATTTGTGAGACATTTCAAGGAAGTAGAACATGATGAGGTTAAAATAGTAGTATTCCAAAAATAACTAGTTTAATTCAGCAAGAAGTTTGTAGGAGGTTATCTGGGAAACAGGGGAGGGGGTTGGGGTGACTCACAAAACAAAAGCAGGCCTTAAAAAATAAACATTTGGCCGCTGAACTGCAAAGCCAGTTTAGTTATTATCTCATTGGCAACACAAGTAACACACAGCTATCAACAGGAAACATGCTGTTCCAAAATACTGCAATGCCAATATCCAATTTAAATAGACGCAATATAAAACAGCAAATGCATTGATGCAGTCCCCCTAACTCTCGGTGAGCTAGTTATGAATTTTTGGTCAACTTCCAGGTTAGTTATGTTGGAACAGTGTAACTCACAGTTTAAAATTCCCATCTACCCACTGAAAGCTACATTCAGTGTAAACACATCTCCAGGACTTGCGCAAAAGCGGACAGCGTGCTATTGAATTTTAAGCAATCTAAATGACGCCTCTTAGTTGGTTGGCTCCTTCAAAAAAGTAGGTAAGCCTATGGCATGCTTGCCTTCATCGGCCGGGGCATCAAGTACAAAAGTTGGCAAATTATGTTACAGTTATATAAAACGTTAGTTGGGCCACATTTGGATTACTGTGTCCAATTCTGGTCACCACACTACCAGGAGAATGTGGAGGCTTTGGAGAGAGTACAGAAAAGGTATACCAGGATGTTGCTTGGTATGGAGAGTATTAGCTATGAGGAGAGATTGAATAAACTGGGATTGTTCTCCCTGGAAAGACAGAGGCTGAGACTGATAGAAGTTTATAAAATTATGAGGGGCATATACAGGGTGAACATTTGGAAGCTTTTTCCCCAGGGCAATAATGACAATCACAAGGGGGCGCAAGTTCAAGGTAAATGGAGGGGTGGGTTCAGTGGAGATGTGCGGGGGAAGTGGGATACAGGCGGTTGGTCTAGGTAGGACAACATGATCGGCGCAGGCTTGGAGGGTGAAGGGCCTATTCCTGTGCTGTACTGTTCTTTGTTCTATCGTATGTGACCATCTAATACTTGAGTTTCCCCTTTAACAAAACATTAGCCTCGGTTTTAGCTCCAGGCTAAATATTGGTGAATGAGGCAAAGGGCAGCATGATAGCACAGTTGTTAGCACTGCTACCTCACAGCAAGAAGTCTCACAACACCAGGTTAAAGTCCAACAGGTTTATTTGGCAGCACAAGCTTTCGGAGTCTCAAGCTCCTTCATCAGGTGAGCGAGGAGTTGTCAACTTTTTGCTTACTCCAGTCCAACACCGGCATCTCCACATCAGGGCTACCTCACAGCGCCAGGGACCCGGGTTCAATTCCTGGCTTGGGTCACTGTCTGTGCGGAGTCTACACGTTCTCTCCGTGCCTGTGTGGTCTCCTCCGGGGCTCCAGTTTCCTCCCACAGTCTGAAAGACGTGCTGGTTAGGTGTATTGGCCATGCTAAATTCGCTCTCAGTTTACCCGAACAGGCGCCGGAGTGTGGCGACTAGGGGATTTTCACAGTAACTTCATTGCAGTGTTAATGTAAGCATACTTATGACTAATAAATAAACTTTAACTTTAGGTTGAGAGTTAAGAAAAATGAGGTGGAATTCCACCGCATAGTTCGTCCCCCCCCCCCCCCCCCCCCACCCCCCCCTTTCTGCATGAGCATGTTTTGCAGTGGAGGCTTCCTACCATTGGTCAGTGGTGGGATCTTCCAGTCCCCGTCAACGGGTTTTCCCATTATTCACACCTTCACTACCATGGCGGAGGTTGCCAATGGCAGGATGAGTAGATCCCACCCAGCAGGAACGACCAGAAAATTTGGAGTGCACAAGAATGAGCCTGGTACTTCAACTAGGCTGACCCCGTGTTGCACCGAGGGAGGGTTGCTCTGAGTTTTAAGCTGGAATTCTCTGGCCGTTCACACTGGCACGATTCTCTGCTCCCACCAACAGCGCACCCCCTGCCTCTCGCCAATGGGATTCTTATTTTCCGCACTTTACAAAGTTTTGCGCCCACGTTGCCATTTGGGCTCATGACAAATGTGGGAGCAAAGTCGGTGAATATGTCTGTGCTAGTTCTTTCAAAGAGCTATCCAATTACTCCCAATACCTTGACACGTCCATACAGTCATGAAAAATGTTTCCATTTTCAGGACATATCCAATTGCCTTTTTGAAAGTCACCATTGAGTCTGCTTCCACCAATGCCTCAAGCAGTACATTTGAGAAAACAACTAAAAGGTTTAAAGTTTATTTATTAGTGTCACAAGTAGGCTTACATTAACACCGCAATGAAGTTACTGTGAAAACTCCCCTAGTCGCCACACTCCGGCGCCTGTTCGGGTACACTGAGGGAGAATTTAGCACGGCCAATGCACCTAACCAGCACATCTTCCACACTGTAGGAGGAAACCGGAGCATCCAGAGGAAACTCATGCATTTTTGTGATTTATATAAATGATCTGGAAGAAGGAGTAACTGGGGTGATCAGTAAGTTTGCGGACGACACAAAACTGGCAGGACTTGCAGATAGTGAGGAACATTGTCAGAGGCTACAGAAGGATATAGATAGGCTGGAAATTTGGGCAAAGAAATGGCAGATGGAGTTCAATCCTGATAAATGCGAAGTGATGCATTTTGGTGGGAATAATGTAGGGAGGAGCTACACGATAAATGGAAGAACCATAAAGGGTGTAGAGACGCAGAGGGACCTGGGTGTGCAAGTCCACAGATCTTTGAAGATGACGTCACAGGTGGAGAAGGTGGTGAAGAAGGCATATGGCATGCTTGCCTTTATAGGACGGGGCATAGAGTATAAAAGTTGGGGTCTGATGTTGCAGATGTATAGAACGTTGGTTCGGCCGCATTTGGAATACTGCGTCCAGTTCTGGTCGCCACACTACCAGAAGGACATGGAGGCTTTGGAGAGAGTACAGAGGAGGTTTACCAGGATGTTGCCTGGTATGGAGGGGCTTGGTTATGAGGAGAGATTGGGGAAACTGGGGTTGTTCTCCTTGGAAAGACGGAGGATGAGGGGAGACTTAATAGAGGTGTATAAAATTATGAAAGGCATAGATAGGGTGAACGGTGGGAAGCTTTTCCCCGGGTCGGTGGTGACGTTCACGAGGGGTCATAGGTTCAAGGTGAAGGGGGGGAGGTTTAACACAGATATCAGAAGGACATATTTTACACAGAGGGTCGTGGGGGCCTGGAAAGTGTTGCCGGGCAAGGTGGTGGAGGCGGACACACTGGGAACGTTTAAGACTTATCTAGACAGCTATATGAACGGAGTGGGAATGGAGGGATACAAAAGAGTGGTCTAGTTTGGACCAGGGAGCGGCGCGGGCTAATTGTTCTTTGTTTCTCATTTCAAGGCTTCATTCTATGATCATCTTGCTGGTGCCAGTACAGAGCGAGACTGCGGATAGTTGGGAACCTGTCTCGGGGGCAGGGAATTCAGATGGTGTTCGTAAAGCAGAAGTGGAAATGAATAGGGTTGGGAAGCATTTTCTGATCAGGGCCAGTGTGATCTCCTGGACTCGTTTCGATCGCCTCAGGGGGTCGGAGAGGAATTTCCCAGATTTTTTTCCCCCATATTGGCCCTGGGGTTTTCACTCTGGGTTTTCGCCTCTCCCTGGAGATCACATGGTCTGAAATGGGGGGGTGGGGGTGAGTTAATAGGTTGTGATGAACAAAGCATCGTAGCAGTGAGGGACAGCTCGGTGGATAGGATATTAGGATGTAGATAGGCTGGAAAATTGGGCAGGGATCCTGGATTCAGGATTCAATCCTGGACCGGGGAGCGGCGCGGGCTTGGAGGGCCGAAGGGCCTGTTCCTGTGCTGTATTGTTCTTTGTTTGTTCAGACAAGGGGAGAAAGTGCAAACTCCACACAGACAGTGACCCAAGCTGGGAATCAAACCCAGGTCCCTGGCACTGTGAGGCAGCAGTGCTAACCACCATGCTGCCCCTACATAACTTGCTACACAATAAGAAAATTGTGTAATTTTTTTTCCAGGGATATTTTTGCCAGTTACCTTAAATTTGTGTTATTCATTTGCTGACCCTTCTACTAGTGGAAACAGATGGATTTAAACTTTATTAGTTGCGCTCAGGAATCTGTGGCCCTCACCTGTGTGGCTCACATAACTCAGAGAAATCACATTCCAAAATGTATTATTCCCTCTAACCAAGTTCAACATCCTACAATCTTTTGAATTGATCAGTTAAATGGAAGGAGGGAGCAGACCAGCCATGGCCTTATTGAATGGCGAAGCCAGCCCTAATAGGGCCCAAATGCACCACTCCTAATGCACATGTTCTTAAATTTATAGTAGCTGGGGTGTAAAACAGACTGCATCCACTCTTGTGGGCTCCCTGCCCAGTGACCTAGGTTAAAATTGCTCCCTCTCCCCCCCTCCTCCCACCCTCGTCAGACCCCACTTGGAGTACTGTGCTCAGTTCTGGGTTGCCTCACTATAGGAAGGATGTGGAAAAGATTGAAAGGGTGCAGAGGAGATTTACAAGGATGTTGCCTGGATTGAGTGGCATGCCTTATGAGGATAGGCTGAGGGAGCTCGGTCTTTTCTCCTTGGAGAGACGAAGGATGAGAGGAGACCTAATAGAGGTGTATAAGATGTTGAGAGGCATAGATCGGGTGGACTCTCAGAGGCTTTTTCCCAGGGTGAAAATGTCTGCTACGAGAGGACGCAGGTTTAAGGTGCTGGGGGGTAGGTACAGGGGAGATGTTAGGGGTAAGTTTTTCACACAGAGGGTGGTGGGCGAGTGGAATCGGCTGCCGTCAGTGGTGGAGGAGACAAACTCAATAGGGTCTTTTAAGAGACTCCTGGATGAGTACATGGAGCTTAATAGGATGGAGGGTTATAGGTAGGTCTAGAAGGTAGAGATGTGTTCGGCACAACTTGTGGGCCGAAGGGCCTGTTTGTGCTGTAGTTTTTCTATGTTTCTATACTTCTTTCCTCATCTTTGAGTCCATCAAGAAGTGATTTTGCTGTGGTTTAACTTGTGCTGGTTCTCACTGGGTGGACAGACGGGATGTATATACATCCACTCTTAACTTCTGTTGAGAACTGTAGTGGTCACTGAAGAGTGGGTGTCCTGTACTTGTCAAACTGGTGCAAATCAGCCCATTGTCATTCCTACCCAAGTAGTGGTGGTAGAGGCAGGAACCCTCACAATAATTTAAGAAATATTCAGATGAACACTTGAAACGTCATAGAATACAAGGCTATGGGCCAAGTGTTGGAAAATGGGATTAGAATAGGTAGGTGCTTGATGGCCGGAGCAGACATTTTAGGCCAAATGGCCTCTTTCCATGCCGTATGACTCTATGGGTGGTATTTTCCATTCGCGCTCACCCCAAGGTCAATGGACCTTTGCATGGTCTGCTGAATTTTCTGTCCCGCCCGCTACGATTCCCAGTAGTGAACGAGATGAGAAAATTCCGCCCTACGACTCTAATATTGTTGCTGCTGGAAGAAAATAAGCCTTTGAATACTGTGTCACTCCACATGTGGACATCTCTCAAGGTCGGGCATTGTCATCCAGGAAGTGAGTACTAAAATGTACCAAGTAAAGTGTTAAAATTCAAAACTATTTAGGAATGATTGTGCAAACAACTGTCCAAAATAACATTTTGGACAAGGTGTATAGCATGCTGATTTCTAAAATTGCAACTACGCCACGTGCTAATCATTTTATTGTCCTGGAATTTGAAAACCTGTGCCAGAACATTTTATCAATTGGCAAGTGTTGTGTGAGAAGCTAAGCCACTCTGACGGCACAGTTGGTATTTCTTTGATGGCAAACCATTGAGTCTTTTTATTCTGCCGTCAATCACAGTAGTGAAGAGGCCAACCAGCTGTGGTTCAGAGACAGGTAATACTTAGGGCATATTTTAGGGGGATAGATAGGTTCTTGATTATTAAAGGGATCAGGGGTTATAGGGAAAAGGCAGGAGAATGGGGATGAGAAAAATATCAGCCATGATTGAATGGCGGAGCAGACTCGATGGGCTGAGTGGCCTAATTCTGCTCCTATGTCTTATGGTCTATCATCCACTCCCCATTCCACCTCCAATCCTCCTCCTCAATCTGCTGTTGGTTGCCTCTGCTGCTCCTGTAATGCCTAACTACGTTAGGAGTTGGGGGTTTTAAAGAAAAAGATGTGGTTTTCACACATTCATTCAGCAGCAGCTGTTGACTGTACAGAGTACAGCACGGTGGCACAGTGGTTAGCACTGCTGCCTCACAGCACAAGGGACCCGGGTTCAATTCCGGCCACGGGTCACTGTGTGAAGTTTGTACGTTCTCTCCGTGTCTGCGTGGGTTTCCTCTGCGTGCCCCAGATTCCTCCCACAGTCCAAAGATATGTGGGTTAGGTTGATTGGCCATTCTAAATTGACCGTCGTGTCAGGGAATTAGCAGGGTAAATATTTGGGTTACGGGAATAGGGTCTGGGTGGGAGTGTGGTCAGTGTAGACTCGATGGGCAGGATGGCCTGTAGGAATTCTAGGATTCTATGAAAATGAACCTAAACAGGAACCTGTGAAACACCCCAATGACATTACCATCAAATCATGTGACTGGCTATTAAAGCAATCATGCAACCATTTGAATATATAACAGCTACCAAACCCAATTCCCAAGGGCCAGATTCCTGGACTACCACTACATAGGTTCACAACAGCAACTCACTTCACCATTAACCCATCATTGGAGGACTTTGGCTTCTCAACCAAACTATATTTGAATGGATTAAAGTGAGGTTGGATTATGCTGAGCCATCTTTGTTCATTTCGTCCTTCCTTCTCGATTCCTATCGTGCGCGAGAGAAGATCAGAATATTTGATGGATATTTCAGAGTGCTGCTGACCGCCCACTGAGATCAATGCCAATGGCCTTCCCCATGTTTGCTGCCTCCTGTATTGCTGCAGTGAACTATGCATTTCTTGCAGCTCTAGTTTCTCCGCCTGATGCACAGTTGAGGACTGCAAAGATACAAAGATGTTTACCCTCACAGGAATATTTATCAAGGGCACCAGGCAAACTCTTAACCTTTCACCTTGATTCCTTGAAACTTAAACATTGAAGCCAAGTAATATGAGCTCCTCACACAATGTAGCATGTGTTACACTGCTGGCCTCGCTTACAACTCAGACTCAAAGATCAGTAATTTCATCTTTTGAAGAAAATGCGTGTAAATCATTTGGAAAAATGTTCACACTGCAGTGTTTGTACAGTTCTGTTCTTGTTATCTGCAGTTACAGTGATCCCTTATGGGATTATATTTTAATATATGTAGGTGCATAAGCGCATTGTGGTGGGATATCATTTTCTGCATCTAGATGCTGCATGGGCAGATGCAGCAACCATTTTCATGTGGCATTCTCTTCTTTATTACCCCTACTATTACTGCTAATTGTTAAGACAACTGGTTCAGACTTAGAAAGTGCACAATTTGAGCAAAGGAATTAAATGGAAGTATGACTAATGCTGCCAGGCAATGCACTCGAAGCTGTTTGAAATGATTCTAATTCGCATCACTCCAGACCCTTGAACCCATTAAGAAGACTTTTGTTCCATTTAATTTCCAGGCTCAATCTAAATGCAGGACCAATATAATACAACACCAATTCACCTGAAGCCATTACTGTTCAGGTGGCACTGAGGAGTTGGGAAAAGTTTTAGCTTTTGACTTGGGGAATTGAAGTTTTGGATTCTCAGAATCCTTCTTCTGTATTTAAGGTACATAGGAGCAGGAAAGATAGCAGGCATATTCCCACAACGAGACTTTTGGGAACTTAAGTTTAAAGTTGATTTATTCGTGTCAGTAGCATTACATTAACACTGCAATGAAATTACTGTCCCCTAGTCGCCACACTCCGGCATCTGTTCAGGTACACTGAGGGAGAATTTAGCCAATGCATCTAACCAGCACATCTTTCGGACTGTGGGAGGGAACCAGAGCACCAGGAGAAAACCCACGCAGACACGGGGAGAATGTGCAAACTCCACACAGACAGTGACCCAAGCCGGGAATCGAACCTCACTCCCTGGCGCTGTGAGGCAGCAGCGCTTGCCACTGTTCCGCCCTACACTTGAAGACCACTTAACCCATCAACTAAGTCCCCAATAGATTTAAACCACCTATTTGTGATTAGAGAAGGTGAAGAATACATTTGAAGAACCCATACCCTTCCAGCTGCCAATACTTATCTTGGCACATGCTTAATTTTATTTCATGAAATAAATGCAAATAGTTCAGGTTTGAATCTGTTCTCTACTGTACATGTGAGAGTGTATGTGATAGCTCCATAGAGATTTCCACCCTTCCACTTAACCCTTCCAACATGAGTAAAGAGAGTTCAATGTCTCTGTAATTTTAAACTGTATAAAACCTTGGTAAACTGATCTTGTTGCACTCGGCACGGTTCACAGTAAATCTTGTTAAACAGACAGAGGCCCTTTTTAATGCCTTTTTTATTTCATAGTTTAAAACCATCAACTATCATATTCTGGCACTTTATTTAGAAGAAAAATATTCCTCTGCTAAACAGTGTAGACATTTTAAACGTTATTAACCAGCTTGCCAACTAACTGTCAAAATAGTTTAAAAGCCTTAATATTTGACCAGAGGAGCCACATTATGCAACTCATTTAGGGACTGTAGAAATAATTTTCAAATCTCTAAATGTATGAGACAGTAGATATTTAATATGGGAAGCGAGGGCTACTTTCCTACTAGTTTCTCCTCTCCACTCCTAACAAATATAATAGGGACTGGGAAGGGGTCATTGCTACCCCCTGTAATTCAGCAGTGGACCATTGAAAATTGTGAAAAGATTTGATTTATTATTGTCACATGTATTAATATACAGTGAAAAGTATTTTTTCTTGCGTGCCATACAGACAAAGCATACGGTACATAAAGAAGGAAAGGAGAGAGTGCAGAATGTAGTGTTATAGTCATAGCTAGGATGTAGAGAAAGTCAACTTAATGCGAGGTAGGTCCTTTCCAAAGTCTGATGGCAGCAGGAAAGAAGCTGTTCTTGTGTCGGTTGGTATATGTCCAACCAACACAAGATACTTTTGTATCTTTTTCCCAACGGAAGAAGGTGGAAGAGAGAATATCCGGGGTGTGTGGGGTTGGGGTCCCTGATTATGCTGGCTGTTTTTCGAAGTTTATTCATTAGTCACAAGTAAGGCTTACATTAACACTGCAATGAAGTTACTATGAAATTCCCCTAGTTGCCACACTCCAGTGCCTTTTCGGGTCAATTCACCTAACCCCGAGGCAGCGGGAAGTGTAGACAGTGTCAATGGGTAGGAGGCTGGTTTGCGTGATGGGCTGGTCTTGAGAATGAGCATTGTGGTGGGGGTGAGAATGTGGAATGTTTCCCACTATGGTGGCCAGTGGGAAAAGGCACCGAATCTGGAAGATGGAATTCTCCAAAACACCAAGGAAAGTCTACCTGCAGATGCACCCCCAACCCAACTGCTGTGGTGTTCCAGGGTTGGGGGTGGCCTCCATACAGACCTCCAAAGTCAGTTCCAGACTTTGTTCAGATGAGTCCTGACATCTGCCTGCCAAAGTGTGCCGAATGTGTTTTGTTCAGGAATCGCCGAGAATCTGATGTGGAGGGGTGGTTCAGGACTTCATCTGCATCCCATTAACAGGATGCAAACAAAGTTTATGTTGTCTCCGGTGGGTTTTGTGAGCCACCATGACAGGCACCATCCCACCATCTCCTCTCCCCATGCCTGCCACTGAACAGCGCGGGCATGGGAGAATTCTGGCCTAGGTTCACCTTTGGTAGGCTGAAAATTCACAGGCCAGAATGTTCACAGGCTGTTCAGTGGCAGGCATGGGGAGAGGAGTTCCTATTCGTAGCTATTATCAGGAGTGTATTCTCAGTTGGAAATCTGTTTGCAAAATGGTGAGTAAAATTCCTGCAATAATTCTGGAACCAACTGGATGCTGGATCAGGGGGAAGGCGTAGGGTGGTGTGCGATAAGTGGAGGTGGGGGAGACAGTGGGGTGATAGGGGAAGGTGAATGGAGGGGTGGAGTGTGGGGTGCTGATGATTTGGAGGTGGTGGGATGGGGTGAGGGGGCTTCATATGAGAGAGTAGGTGAGGTGAGTGGGTGGGGGTGATGTAGGTTGAGAGTGTGGGGGGAGGGGAGGAGAATGTCAGGGTGAAAGAGTGGCGGATTGGTGGGGCATGAGGAGGATAGTGGGGTGGGAGGGCCAGGGTATGGGGGGCATGATGAAGGGGTAGAAGGGGTGAGGGTGACATCATTCCCCCACCCAGCATGATGTCACATCGGCGAAGTTTACAACTGCTTTTGAAAAACGGGAAGAAGGTGAAGTGAATTCACTGGGGGTACCCAGGTAGGTATAGCCCCCAGGGGGAGCAGGACATGCCTGCGCAGTATCCTGGCACTGCCTCCTGGCAGGGAAAATACCAGGGGAGAGGGGGTTCGCCTTATTCATGGAGGGGGGTAGGGTTGTCCTTGTGCATGTGGGGAGAGGGGATTCCCTTATCCATGGGGAGAGGCATGCCCTTATGCATTTTGGGTGTGTGGGTTCCCCTCCTTATCCATGGGCCGGGGGTGTGGGGGATGGGAGGTTTTTAATTTAAATTTTAAAACCTTTAAAAATAGCACCCTACACCAGCTCTATTAGGGCTCATCCTGCCAGCATGATAGCAAGGGCAGGATTTCCCGGACTTGGGGCGAGCGCAGCCGGAAAATCCTGCCCCAAGTGTTCTAAAGTTATTTTTAAGTTTATTCTTGGGATATGGGCAAGGGGGCATTTTTTGTCCTTCTATAGCTACTCTGAGATGGTGCTGCTAACGGTTTGATGCAACAAAGTGACTTGCCAGAGAGTAGTTAAGAATCAACCATCATATTCCGAACCGCCCATTCCGGGCAAGCAAACTTAAAACAGGACAAACCAGTAAATGAGAAATCAGAGCTAAAGGGTCGAATTATGGGGTCAAGTTTGTTCGGGCTCAGCATAGCACAACTTCACACACTCCTGATTCAGAAAGGATTTGAAGTGAGACCAGGAGAAAAATATGCATTTGTTGAACTCTCTCTTTTAGAGATGGCTGAAGCATAAAAATAGTACTAATCACAGAACCAGAATGTAGTTTTATTTGCAGGAATGAAGCAAGAGACATTTTTTATTTCGATCAAGATAGCACTGGAGCGAGGCGACTTCTTGAGAGCTATCCTCAGATACCCTCAAATTCAATCTTTTACTATCGTTCTATGCTCTTAAAACTGTACCCTTATAAACTTCCTAATAATACTCTTTTTAACTGCAACACTATATTCTGCACCCTATCCTTTCTTTCTCCCTATGTACTCTATGAACGGTATGTTTTGTCTGAACAGTGCACAAGAAACAATACTTCTCACTGTATCCTAATAGATGTGACAGTAATAAATCAAATCACTTATACATATTTAAAATTCACTGATGGTGAGATTGAAACATTTTTGCTTCCCTCCCCATCCCCCAAAGTCACACAGCAGACAGTAGTAATGGCAAGGGCTAGTGTTCATTTTCAGCAAGTAGGCTTGGCAGAAAGCAAACATCTTGGTCTCAAAAGTTCCCAAATTTCAGATCCCCATCTACCAAAAACTAAAACCTGAAACGTTCACAGCAACACAGCAGCCTTCACAGCTCCAGACAACATGGAGTAAAATAACAATTCACGTCACCCGCTAATTAAAATATCCACAGGAGCAGCATGGTGACACAATGGTTAGCGCTGCTGCTTCACAGCACTTGGGACCTGGGTCCACTTCTGGCCTCAGGTTACTGTCTGTGTGGAGTCTGCATGTTCTCCCAGTGTCTGCGTGAGTTTCCTCCGGGTGCTCCGGTTTCCTCCCACAGTCCAAAGGTGTGCAGGTTAGGTTGATTGGCTATGATAAATTGCCCCTTAGTGTCAGGGGGATTAGCAGGGTAAATAAGTGGGGTTGTGGGGTTAGGGCCTGGGTGAAACTGTCGCCAGTGTAGACTCGATGGGCCAAATGGCCTCCTTCTGCACTGTAGGGATTCTATAATTTGAGAACTGGTTTGACGTCAAAGATACAACCAGGCAGCAATGGACAATAATCAGCTCATTAAGCACATAGATATGTCATGCTCCTGATCTGCTCATCTGTAGAGTTTTTCAAAAAATTCTAATCACTTGATGCTTGGCACAGAAATTTCACTGAAATATTAATGCTGCATTTTAAGGTAATGTTTCCAGTACATTTTCAAACAGCTATGCAAGAGATTTATAAGGTAAGTTTTGTATAATGTTTTAATAGACATTCTGGCAGAAAGTAAAGAATTTATTTACTGTAGTAATATAGACTTGTGTGAAAATTTGAAGCTTTTTAAAAAGGGGCGGCAGAGTGACACAGTGGTTAGCACTGCTGCCGCACAGCACCAGGGACCTGGGTTCAGTTCCTGGCTTGGGTGACTGTCTGTGTGAAGTCTGCACATTGCTCACCCGGAGGAAATGCACGGAGACAAAGAACAAAGAAAATTACAACACAGGAACAGACCCTTCAGCCCTCCAAGCCTGCACTGATGATGCTGCCCGACTGAACTAAAACCCCCTACCCTTCCGGGGACCATATCTCTCTATTCCCATCCCATTCATGTACTTGTCAAGACGCCCCTTAAAAGTCACTACCGTATCCACTTCCACTACCTCCCCCGGCAACGAGTTCCAGGCACCCACCACTCTCTGTGTAAAAAATCTGCCTCGTACATCTCCTTTAAACCTTATCCCTCGCACCTTAAACCTATGCCCCCTAGTAATTGACTCTTCCACCCTGGGAAAAAGCTTCTGACTATCCACTCTGTCCATGCCTCTCATAATCTTGTAGACTTCTATTAGGTCTCCCCTCAACCTCCGTCGCACCAGTGAGAACAAACCAAGTTTCTCCAACCTCTCCTCATAGTTAATACCCTCCATACCAGGCAACATCCTGGTAAATATTTTCTGTACCCTCTCCAAAGCCTCCACATCCCTCTGGTAGTGTGGCGACCAGAATTGAACACTATACTCCAAGTGCGGCCTAACTAAGGTTCTATAAAGCTGCAACATGACTTGCTAATTTTTAAACTCAATACCCCAGGCGATGAAGGCAAGAATGCCGTATGCCTTCTTGACTACCTTCTCCACCTGCATTGCCACTTCCAGTGACCTGTGTTCCTGTACACCCAGATTTCTTTGCCTATCAATACTCTTAAGGGTTCTGCCATTTACTGTATATTTCCTGTCTGTATTAGATCTTCCAAAATGCATTCCCTCACATTTGTCTGGATTAAACTCCATCTGCCATCTCTCCGCCCAAGTCTTCAACTGATCTATGTCCTGCTGTATCCTCTGATAGTCCTCATCGCTATCCGCAAATCCACCAACCTTTGTGCCGTCCGCAAACTTACATATCAATCCAGTTACATTTTCCTCCAAATCATTTATATATATTACAAACAGCAAAGATCCCAGCACTGATCCCTGAGGAACACCACTTGTCATGATGTGGAGATGCCGGCGTTGGACTGGGGTAAACACAGTAAGAAGTTTAACAACACCAGGTTAAAGTCCAACAGGTTTATTTGGTAGCAAAAGCCACACAAGCTTTCGGAGCTCTAAACCCCTTCTTCAGGTGAGTGGGAATTCTGTTCACAAACAGAGCTTATAAAGACACAGACTCAATTTACATGAATAATGGTTGGAATGCGAATACTTACAACTAATCAAGTCTTTAAGAAACAGAACAATGTGAGTGGAGAGAGCATCAAGACAGGCTAAAAAGATGTGTATTGTCTCCAGACAAGACAGCCAGTGAAACTCTGCAGGTCCACGCAACTGTGGGAGTTACAAATAGTGTGACATGAACCCAATATCCCGGTTGAGGCCGTCCTCGTGTGTGCGGAACTTGGCTATCAGTTTCTGCTCAGCGACTCTGCGCTGTCGTGTGTTGCGAAGGCCGCCTTGGAGAACGCTTACCCGAATATCAGAGGCCGAATGCCCGTGACCGCTGAAGTGCTCCCCAACAGGAAGAGAACAGTCTTGCCTGGTGATTGTCGAGCGGTGTTCATTCATCCATTGTCGCAGCGTCTGCATAGTTTCCCCAATGTATTCATCCATTGTCGCAGCAGACGCTGTGACAACGGATGAATGAACACCGCTCGACAATCACCAGGCAAGACTGTTCTCTTCCTGTTGGGGAGCACTTCAGCGGTCACGGGCATTCGGCCTCTGATATTCGGGTAAGCGTTCTCCAAGGCGGCCTTCGCAACACACGACAGCGCAGAGTCGCTGAGCAGAAACTGATAGCCAAGTTCCGCACACACGAGGACGGCCTCAACCGGGATATTGGGTTCATGTCACACTATTGCTGGCGTTGGACTGGGGTAAACACAGTAAGAAGTCTCACAACACCAGGTTAAAGTCCAACAGGTTTATTTGGTAGCAAAAGCCACTAGCTTTCGGAGCGTTGCTCCTTCGTCAGGTAACCTGGTGTTGTGAGTCTTCTTACTGTTTTTTGACCGAGTCAGTTTTGTATCCACCTTGCCAGCTCACCTCTGATCCCATGCAACTTCACCTTCTGCACCAGTCTGCCATGAGGGATCTTGTCAAAGGCCTTACTGAAGTCCATGTCGACAACATCCACTGCCCTACCCTCATCAATCATGCTCTGGTTTCCTCCCACAGTCCGAAAGATGTGCTGGTTAGGTGCATGGGCCATGCTAAATTCTCCCTCAGTGTACCCGAACAGGTGCCGGAGTGTGGCAACTAGGGGAGTTTCACAGTAACTTCATTGCAGTGTTAATGTAAACCTACTTGTGACACTAATAAATGAACTTTAACTTGAGCAAAAGCATTTGCTTAAAAACATAAAACATTCATAGCAGAGTGAAGTAAAAAAACTGTCTGTTTTATCTTGTTATGGTATGTTTCAGAGGGGCAAGTTCAAACAAATTTACATCTGCTGTGCTAAGTTTAGGAAACGTATTTAAGTTTTAAAATCCTTGCCTGCAGTTCTCTGTGCGTATAAATCTTTGTTTAAACTCTATAGACTGAAAATTATGCAGTGTAATATTCTCATACTGTCAACTGGTTCAAATCAGTCAATTTGCAGACGAATGAACACCATAACCCATTTAAGTAATAAACAGGGAAAATCAGCAGATCAGATTTGATCCAAATGTGTCCAATCAATTGCAGTGAAATATCCAGTTTTTCTTGACTAATTGACACTACCTTCCGACAAAAGAGTGCCAAGGACAAGATGTACAACCATGAACATTGCTAGACACATGTCGTTCAGATGACCACTCTATAAATGGTCCATTCAATGATCCTACAGGGAGTTAGCACCAACTGGGAGAACGATGCTGGAATCACCCCACACTGATTTTCCATCAGATGACATTAATGAATCAAAAAAACAATCTCAGTCTGCGGGGCCCTCGATTTTCTATAACGCAGTCCATGTAGGTTTCACTCCCCCGTGGAAGTACAGAAGTAGACCACATACTCTAACAGATTTGTAATCAAAATGCTCCATTTCATCTTTGGTCAGACAAGCACAGGGCGGCACAGTAGCACAGTGGTTAGCACTGCTGCTTCACAGCTCCAGGGTCCTGGGTTCGATTCCCGGCTCGGGTCACTGTCTGTGTGGAGTTTGCACATTCTCCTCGTGTCTGCGTGGGTTTCCTCCGGGTGCTCCGGTTTCCTCCCACAGTCCAATGATGTGCGGGTTAGGTTGATTGGCCAGGTTAAAAATTGCCCCTTAGAGTCCTGGGATGCGTAGGTTAGAGGGATTAGCGGGTAAATATGTGGGGTGGGATTGTGGTCGGTGCAGACTCGATGGGCCGAATGGCCTCCTTCTGCACTGTAGGGTTTCTATGATTTCTATGAAGCAAATCTCTCCCAGACCAAATTAAATCACTCAGGACCAGTCACTAGGAAGACCAGGTGAGTAATCTAGAAATGATTGACTTCTAGATTCCATCATCCCTCCACTCAGTATCCCTGAGATTGGGAGCCCAGAGAGTGTGTGTTTAAATGCATCTCCCATCACTATTAAGACAGAAGATACTGGTGCTTCAACACATAATAAGACTCATGACAATAGAATAATATACCATCTAGGGAAACAAATGGAAATTACAGAAATATGTGTAATAATTGTATTTTTCCACATCGAATCCTACAGTGCAGAAGGAGGCCATTTGGCCCATCAAGTTTGCAGTGGCCACCATACCACCTAGGCCCTATCCCCATAAGCCCATGCATTTACCCTAGCTAGTCCCCTTAACACTAAGAGACAATTTAGCATGGCCAATCCACCTAAGCCACACATGGACAGTGGAAGGAAACCAGAGCACCCGGAGGAAACCCATGCAGACACGGGAAGAATGTGCAAACTCCACATGGACAGTGACCCAAGCCGGGAATCGAACCTGGGTCTCTGGCCCTGTGAGGCAGCAGTCCTAACCACTGTGCCACCGTGTTTCCTTTCATATCTTTCCCCATGGCCTCCACATAAGAATGCAAATGACATGATCAGCACATCCAATTAGGCACAAATACATCACCGTGTGATGATACATGTGATGATGATACAAATACAGCAGCATGTCATTCTGAAAAGGGGCTGCCCTGTAACCTAAGTTCGAACGCCAATCAATAACTCTTGGGCAAAACCTTACCAAAAAATACCAGAGTGCTGTTTTCAGAGAGAAAATCAGTGTGTTTCTCGCCAGAGAAACTGGTCGGTTTTCTCTCCAGATCTTACGACACACTGCCAAAAAACATTAAGGGGGGCATGTTTCACACCATCATACGTCAGCAAAACCCAACTGCTCAGAGATCTGGCTGCCAATTTTAAAGGGCGTCCTAATCATAACCTGAGTACATCTCCTCCCCAGCCCACCATGGAGGTCTCAGGGGTCCCCGCCCCTCTCCTCCCCACTAATCAGAGTCAACACTTCTCAACCCCCCCACCCCCAACCATAGACCTTTTCACCCCCACCACCCATCGTCCCCTTCTCTCCCAAACCCCAATCATTGGCCCATTCTCCCCCAAACCCCCCCAGATCATGGCATCTTCCCCCACCAAGCAGTCTGAGCCGGCACCCACCTCCGCTGCCCATTGCCAGCATCCACTGTTGCCCTGTCTGTTCCCTGCCACTGCCACATCTAAGTGAATATCCACTGCTTGGCTATGTCCCTCAGCCCCCTGCTTATATTTATGACCCCAGAACACCCCCACGACAGGTTCATATTGAGGTCAACCTATTGCAACTGGTGCCAACATGGTGGCACGCCAGCGCCCACTGAATATCCTGTGAGGGGGTGGAATGGGGGAGGTCCCAGAAAGAGTGCTTGCTAATAACATGCTAATGTGTTAAAATGAGCTTTCTGCAGTCCTGTGGCGTGTTTCATGTCACTCCACTGGCAAGGGGCTGGTAAGATCAGAACTTGGAAACTCGCCTGCATGAATCACGCCCTCTGGATTTTGAGCATCCGCCTCAATTCCCATAGATGGAGAGTGCGGGCTCAAAAATCGCCAAAACCCCTCCACCCCCTTCCTCTAGTCGTTTCTTCATTTCAATTCAGCTTTGTGAAATTAGCTTGCACATCTATAAAAACACATTAACGTGTTAACACTCACACACACACACACACCCCACCCTCCCCACTAACGGGCCATAGCACCTTGGTCTCTCTCCAGACCTGCACCAACTCTTCAACCGGAGAAACATACACCATTCTCAAATTTCCAAATCTTTCCCTTGAAGAAGCACTTGGGATACAATTTTCCACTAACTTCAGTGACTCCATTAAGACCACCACTTATCCTCTCCCTTTACTACTTCTTAAAAGGAAAATTTAATTCCCCGTCTCTCCCCAAACCCCCAAAAGAAAAACACCTTTCCTTCTTTCTTTACTGGAAAACCAACTCATCAAATCACAGAATCCTCCAGAGGTTCCTGTGGCAATAGAAATTTATGTTGAGGCAAAACATGCACTTGCTCCAAGGCAAGTCAGGCAGAGGATCAGCTTTCATCCCCAGATGTGAGAACTTCCATTTGAAGGAGGCCTGCATCCTACCCGTCCAGCCAGGTAAGAAGTGACAGCGCTGAACAACTGACAAAAAAAAGGGTTACTACACGCCAGCCATCCGTGGGACTCGAGTTCATAATCAGAACAGTGTAAAGTGAACATTTTAATAATCACACATCTGAAGCACAGAATATCGAGACTGATACAGGCCTGTTGAGCCTCTTAAAAATAGCATGGCTCAAAAATCAGATATGGTCACATTATTCCAGAGCACGCATTATGGAAGTTTCCCCTTTGAAGTCAGAGTGGCTCATTGACACAACCTGTGGAAAAGTCACGGTCAAATCTCCCTGGTATTTTATGCAAAGCAGGGGTGCTGCCATGTTTTTTCAATATCAGCTAGAAAACAGAAACATCAAAAACTATCAACGAAGCACTAAAACTACCCCAGCCAAAATCCACACAAGCGGCTTTAACAGGGGAAAGGGTGGGGAGGAGGGAAAATAAGTCAAGCAAGCAAATATTGAGTTAAAGCAGCCATTACTTATTAATAAGAAGCAAGGTTTGACTTTTAATTCTTTGTTGAGTAGAGTTGAGACTTTGCAGTTAATGTCTGTTACATTTCTCAATTCTACCCAATGGCCACCTCCCCCCACCCCTTCATCCCCCTCTGTGGCTCTTGAAAACCTCCTGGCAGATTCAGAATCCTGATTTAGCATCAAGCCTGCCAAACAGCTGTAATCTTGAAAAGAAACCATCGTCCTCAAAATTACACCCAATGATTCATTTGTCACAGTGCAGTTAACCAAAGGAAGAACACTCAAATGCTGAATGGTATCTCCTGGGTTTTTTTAAAACCATAAAATTATTGACCAAAGGCAGCCCAGGAAGAAACGCTTCAATTGGAATTTTCTCCAGTGAAATGATAAAACTTTGATCCAGGAATACAATGAAATGTGCACATTGTTGCAAGTAGTCCTCCCCATTTAAGATCACTGCAATGAGTTAGAGTGACAGCACATGGGAACCAAGAACAATATAGAGTTACCTATCGGTGTTTCTCTAGAAGGGACTCTTCAAATGCAGACAATAAACATAACAAAACTTATCCCAAATTATCAAAGAAAGGCTTAATAAAGAAAATTCATTACTCTAAACTTGAGGCCTCGCACTGGGCCATTCCAATCTCCATCACAATTCCCAACAGGTTCTTATTTACTAAGTCAACTGACCATCACATCATTCTGTAATTGGTTCCATGGTTTATTGGGTCAGCTGACCCTTACAGCTTGTTACCATTGGTCACATTACATCCGATACAAAGTTGTCACCGGTTATATTCTAACAATAGGCGCACGTGTAATATTTAGGAATATAGCAACTCAATTCCAGAAATTTGCTCCACGATTTAAAATGGATTTAAGTCTACATTAGTGCCCACCACTCACGTGTACTGGGCATACTTGTGCAGTCTCATCAGTTGTGGCTACAAGGCATGTTACCTCAGGGAGTTAAAAAACACTCTACACAAGCACTGCAAATGCATCCATATGGATCTGCACGTGATCTATTCACTGCACATTCCATCACTGGCCGCCTCACTCAGTCAGCCAGCCGGGATTCAGGGACGAACGGTATCTGAATTATTGATGCGTGTTCACATTCTGGGTTAATGCTGTCTGACACTAAAAGACTGCTTAGATTTAGTGCATCATAAACATTTCATCACAGTTTGAAACCACAGGAACTGATGAAACATCATTTTTTACAACATACTGTCTGGAGATGCAAAATTGTGCTTCCTTGCTCTGTTGGAGCAGATTATGAAAAGAATGAAGCTGTGTGTGGCACATTTAAGGCAAAATTGTAATGTAGGCTGTTGACCTACGTGTGGATTTATCTTCAGATTAAGATTCTGTTCAATGTCAAGTGCAAGTAAGATACTTATACGCTGGGATTTCTGCATCCCCTTCCCCATTGCTCACCCCCCCCCCCGAAGCTCACCATTGAGTCTTCTGCTGCCTCCAAAGTCTACAGCATCATGCATGGTTTGCCCACCCTGCCATCAGGGAACCCACCATGGGAGGTCATTTTAGGCAGGACTGGAAGATCCCACTGGCAGGAAAGACTGGAAAATCCTACTCATAGGCCATAATTTTATGGCCCCCTCCATTTCCTGTGGGATATTACAGTCCTGCCAAAGTAAATGGAAATTTAAATGGCCACCATCTCCAAAGTGTGGGGGGGGGGGGGGGGGGGGGGGGGCGGCTACGATTACATGCCGTACCGGGGCTGTAAAACACTGGTCATTGTCACCATGGTCTGGGTCACACTCTTGAAACTCCCTTCCTAACATTGTGGGTGTACCTACACCACATGTGCTGCAACGGTTCAAGAAGGTGTCTCCACACCGCGTTGTCAAGGACAATGAGGAATGGGCAATAAATGCCGGATGGAACACTCAGTGAGGCCCACATGATGAAATAAGGCCCTTTCACAGGCCATAATGTATACTGGTATTTCGGCATTCCTTGAGATAAGGCACAGTGACTTCAGACAGCAGAGTGTTTTTGGGAGTGGAAAATCCTGCCCAAGGTCAACTATCCTTTGGCTGGTCTGTTAAATTTGACATCCCGCCCGCGACAATTCCTGCAACAGGTGGGACTGGAAAATTCCGGCTTTAATAACGGTCCCAAATGCTGAAGTGTAATTCAAACCTCAAACCTTTCAATCTGCTCAAAAATCAAATCAAACCCACTTCAGGTTGAAGTTGAAGTCCACCGTGGAAAGAAATAAAAGTTACTGCACATAGACAAAGGAAATTAAATGCTCCTTTGCACCTCAGCATAACCATTGCGCTTAAAAATGGCGGCTGCTTAACATTTCCAGAAGGCTTTTTGCTCTATTGCACAGCTGTTCTCTAACCATCAGGTATTGCAGCATAATCTTCTCAGTCTAATAACAGGTGTTAGGTAAACAGACAAAGTCTGGGGCTCGGTCACAACATGCTTTGATTTTATATAATTTAATCTCAGGGTGTGGGCCTTGCGAGGAAGGCTGGAATTGAACTGACATTCCTTGCATTAATCCAGACCATAGGTTGTTACAGCAGAAGCAACATGCTGAAAATGTGAAATAGAAACAGAGAATTGCTGGAGATACTCAGCACATCTGGCAGCCTCTGTAAAGACACAAACAGAGTCAGCAGGCGGGATTTTATGGGCCTCGCTCGAGTGAGACGGGAAATTTCCGCCCGAGGTCGATGGACATTTCCGTTGTCCGCCCCTCGCCTGCTCTGATTCCACATCGTGCGGGGTGGTAGAGTACCAGCGAAAATTTCAGATTGATCACCTTCCATCAGAAGTGAGAAAAGTTTGAGATATGATACTTTTTAAGTAAGGGAGAAGATGGGGAAAAAGGACAAAAAAAAAGGCTTGTGTTTGAGTGGAAGGAAGGAGAGATTAAATAGCAAAAGGATTCTTCTCCCCGTGTCTGCGTGGGTTTCCTCTGGGTGCTCCGTTTCCTCCCACAGTCCAAAGGTGTGCAGGTTAGGTTGATTGTCCAGGGTAAATTGCCCCTTATTGTCAGGGGGATTAGCAAGGTAAATACAAGGGGTTGCAGGGATAGGGTGGTGGGATTGTTGTCGGTGCAGGCTTGACAGGCCGAATGGCCTCCTTTTGCACTGTAGGGATTCTATGATTGTCCAAGCACAAAGGGAGAGTAATTAGACAAGTAAATAAGCAAAACGTGCTTGTAGAGGAGGTGTGAGTGGTAGAAGCATGAAAATCTGCCATTCATAATCAAAAAGAGAAGGAAAACCAAAACCAGCAAAGAAAAAGGAAATAAGATGGAAGCAGAGATTACAATCTAAAATTCTTGAACTCAAAATGGAGTCCTGAAGGCTGGAAAGAGCCCACTGGTGTACCTTGTGCATAAATTGAGCTTTACGGAAAGACTACAAAAAGAAACAGAGGACAGGGAGGTCAGCGTGGGAGAAAGGTGAAGGGTTTAAGTGACAAGCTCGAAGTCTTGCTTGTGAACTGAAGAGAGATGCGTTGGCCTCCTTTCTGCTTTGGTTGAATGGAACAAAAAAAGAGTCACGGCCGCAAGTGTAGAGGAAACTCACCTTGAATCACAGTTAAATATCAAATCATTATTGGTCTCTCTCACAGAAACAGATTCCACATTCATCAACCATACAAGCTCACTCTGCAGCTGAAATAAAAAAAGCACCATCAATATTATCAGATACTTATTTTTCTCAGCAGGAGAGCTGATCTCTGTTGACAGCTTCAGAACACAGATTGCATGTACTTGTCGCAATCTGCATTACTGGGGTGATCAGCACAAACTTCACACCCTTCTTGCTCATACGAGAGATCTAAATGTGAACAGCGTGAGATGAAAGGGATACGATTTGATTTTATGATGTGAAAGTAACATATTTTATTCACTAGGCTGCGATCACACACTCAGAGCACGCATTTAAAATTGTCATCATTGAAAAGAATGTCCAGTCCATAATGAATGCAGAAATGAAACTCACTATAAACTAGCTTTATATCCAGTATAATTCCTCTATGACATTGATTTTCATGGGGATTTTATTTTACAAGAAAACGGATCCATTAAAATCAAGACTTCCATTAATTTGTTCCAGTTAATTCATGCTATTTGCTCACAACTGAACTCCAAACAACCAAGATGCCAATCCACATAAAACAAAGTTCCAAGTGGCAATAAAAGCAGCAAATGCCCAGCAGGTAGAACGGAATGTGAAAGGGAAAGATAGTTAATGTTTTCTGTTGTAATCCTGCATTGGAACTGACCCTGATGGAGTACCCTACTGCTCTTTCCCTGATGATGATCAATGTGTTGCACATTTCTCGTCTCGACTTCAACATTTCCAATGCTTGCAGTTTTGCTTTCGACAGTAGCGTCCATCACCCTCTCACTGTGAAACAATGATGTTATAATGTCGAGGCCTGCTGTTATTTTCCGCTTAAGTCAGTTGTGCAGCCAAGGGAGTGCCCTTGAAATAAAAGGGACGCTGTCTCCCCCTTTTCAATGAATGAATTACTGTAGCTTAAGTTTAATTATTAATGCCATGAATAGGCTTACATTAACACTGCAATGAAGTTACTGTGAAAATCCCCTAGTCATGACACTCCGGTGCCTGTTCGGGTATGCTGAGGGAGAATTTAGCATGGCCAACGCACCTAACCAGCATGTCTTTCGGACTGTGGGAGGAAACCGGAGCACCCGTAGGAAACCCACGCAGACATGGAGAGAACGTGCACACTCCCCACAGACAGTGACCCAAGCTGGGAATTGAACCTGGGCCCCTGACACGGTGAGGCAGCAGTGCTGACCACTGTGCCATCATGCCAAAGAGGCTATATCTATGATCAAAATGTTAACATTATAAGTCAAGGGGAGAACATTCCTTTTAGTTTAAATTCAAATAGTGCAAGAGTGGTTCTTGAAGTGCCAAAGAATAAGATCAAGTTGAGTCATGTGGCGTACAGTACGCCGCTGGAAAGACTGTTGGAAGTTGGATTTGGAAAATGCACAGCAGTGATTGGTAATTCATCTCACAAAATAAACTGTGTATTTCAACAATCACCCTCACTTCAGTAGTTAAAGTTTATAGGAGAAATAGTGCCAGAGAATTTGTACTGTTTATTACCTCCGCTGCTTGGATGTCTGGTCAATGGCTTTCAGTGGAACAGTTCCTTGCTGTTTTAAAAGATGGCAAAAAACATGGCTGTCTCAACATGAGGCCTGTTACAAGTTCCCTTTCCCAAATAATATTGGCGATAAGTTTGATTCTACATTCTTTTCATAGAGTCCCTACAAATGCAGAAGGAGGCCATTTGACCCATCGAGCCTGCACTGACAACAATCCCACCCACAACCCACATTTTTATCCTGCTAATCCTCCTGATACTAAGGGGCAATTTAGCTTGGCCAATCAACCTAACCCGCACATCTTTGGACTATGGGTGGAAACTGGAGCACCCAGAGGAAACCCACACAGACCCGGGGAGAACGTGCAAATTCCACGCAAACAGTCGCCTAAGGCAGGAATTCAATTCGGGTGATAGCAGGGCAAGAGGTTGATGAGACTTCAATTTCTTAGGAAGAAGTCTGGCAAGCTTTTGACTCTTTGTGGTGAATTTTCCTGTTCCACCTGCCACAGGAATCAGAGCGGGCAAGGGGTGGATCATGGAAAGGTCTGTTGACCTCAGGAGAGATTTTTCGGTTTCAGGATGAGCGCGGCTGGAAAATCCCATCTTCTCTTTCAGCATCCATCACAATTTATACTCGAGGCAGTTAAACTTAATAAAATAAAGTAAATAAAAGGCAAAAGCATGGATTCACTCTTCAATGATCTGTAAGGCTGGCAAGGAACTGTAATTATGAAATGTTGTGTCATGGATGACCTGATTCTTGACAGGATCGGGGTCAGTGTCCCAGACAAAGCATTATCAAATCTCTTACAGATAAGAGAGGCTTTCACATTAGTGAAAGAAGAGCGGATTGCGAGGCAAATAGAACTTAGGAAACAAATGGGCACTTGCTCACGGGAAGGAGGTCCTCTGGAGAATATCCAGCGAGTCCAGTTTGTAGGCGATAAAAGTCACCAAGCCGCTTTCGACAGCATGTAAAAATAAATGTAAGAACTATGGACAAACACTTGTGGGGAGATGTAGTATTAGGGTTTGTAAGTATGGGAATGTGTAAATAGCAAGAGTAAATGTGCGGAGGAATTGAGAGAAAGAGAGAATATTCATGGCTTTAGCAATATAACATTTAGTCATGGGCAGCCATGCACTGTTCAGCTGTATAGAATAAACCAGTTATTGTTTGGACATACCAACTGTTCCTCAGCTAGACTACGCAACATACAACAATCGATTGCCTATGGCATCCACTCCAGAAATTTTCCAGAGAACAATGTCTCTCATTCTGGGATTGGAAGGAGTAATATGCCACTGATACATGGCTCCATGAGAGGAGAGTATGATCACAGAGTCAGAGCAGTCTTGAGTATCTTACAGGGTGCAGGCCTAACATTGAATGAAAAATGTGAATTTACCAAATTTATGATCAAGTTTTCAGGTTACATTTTACAAAGCTCTGGAATCACAGTCGATCCCCAAAAAACAAAAGTGATCAGGGAATTTCCACAACCCAAGAACATAGCCAGGCTTCATAGGTTCTTGGGATGGTCCACCAAATAGTTCAGTTTCAGCAAATTTAGCAGAGGGCAACGAGCCCTGGCGACAGCTGTTGAGATACAGTCAACAGCAGTGCTGGAATGTGGACCAGCAAAACTTTCAAAAGGATTAAACAACTTTTGATCTCTTCTGCAACCTTGACACATGTGATAACCCCCAGGACTTGCATGGAGAAATCATTGATTGACCTCCCTATAAGACTCATAGATTACGAGCTCCCTGCGGATTGGTAATTAACTCACCAGGTGGAGCTCGTATACTTAGCCTTATATAAAGCAGGCCCTCGAGTGAGTCCATTGCTGCATTGTCCTGGTTGGGTCCTGTTTGTGTTCACCACAGGCTTGTGATTTTGCCGAACTTTATTTTGCGCAATAAAGCATTGTTCCTTTACAGCTGGCTCCTGGAGTTATTATAACACATTATCACCCAGAATTACTGACCAGAGTAACAGCAGATACATCATTTACTGGTCTGGAGCAGTTTTATTTCAAGTGTAGACAAAGCTGGACCAGTCCACCATGCCTCTAGGTCACTAACAGAAACACAATAATGACATACCATGATAGGAAAAGAAGCGTTGGCAGGAACACGGCTGTGGAAAAAGATTTCAGACAATACTATAGGATTGCATTTCAGAATTTGAAACAGACCAAAAGCCTCTAGTCATCCTTCTGAAGATGAAAGAAATTGCAGAATCCAGCAGTTCAGATTAAGATTGATGAGATGCGACTCCATCAGAGTATATGCAAGAGAAGTATCAAACAATAGCAGGCACACTCTCACAAATACCATCAGAAGGAACCAAACAAGGCTCGAGGAGGTTGAAGCATATACACCATTAATCACTCTGCACTTACCAATGACTGAAAGAAGCTGCAAGCAACAAAACAAGCCCAGCAACAAGATGAAGAATGTCTGCAGATCTGAGAATATTGTCTGGATGGATGGTCAGACTATATCCCTATGTGTAATGACTTCAACGAGGTCCATGAGGTTGGTCCCTTGCAGTAGGAGCTCTCTGGATTGAGGTCATAATTGCCTGCCCAATCAGGGAGCCTCACCTGCATATAAAAATGGGAGTGTCAGGTCTTCTGGAACTCCGGATTCTGACTGTGTACCAGAAGCACTCATAGAACATAACAGCACAGTACAGGCCCTTGGGCCCTCAATGTTGCGCCGACCAGTGGAACCAATCTAAAGCCCCTCTAATCTACACTATTCCAATATCATCCATATGTTTATCCAATAACCATTTGAATGCTCTTAATGTTGACGAGTCCACTACTGCTGCAGGCAGGGCATTCCACGCCCTTACTACTCTCTGAGTAAAGAACCTACCTCTAACATCTGTCCTATATCTCTCACCCCTCAATTTAAAGCTATGTCCCCTAGTGCTAGCCATCACCATCCGAGGAAAAAGGCTCTCACTATCCACCCTATCTAATCCTCTGATCATCTTGTATGCCTCGATTAAGTCATCTCTTAACCTTCTTCTCTCTAACAAAAACAACCTCAAGCCCCTCAGCCTTTCCTCATACAATTTTCCCACCATACCAGGCAACATCCTGGTAAATCTCCTCTGCACCCTTTTCAACACTTCCACATCTTTCCTATAATACGGCGACCAGAACTGTACGCAATACTCCAAATGCGGCCGCACCAGAGTTTTGTACAGTTGCAGCATGACCTCCTGGCTCCGAAATTCAATCCCTCTCCCAATAAAAGCTAACACACCGTACGCCTTCTTAACAACCCTGTCAACCTGGGTGCCAACTTTCAGGGATCTATGCACATGGACACCCAGATCCCTCTGTTCATCCACACTACCAAGTATCTTACCATTAGCCCAGTACTCTGTATTCTTGTTACTCCTTCCAAAGTGAATCACCTCACACTTTTCCGCATTAAACTCCATTTGCCACCTCTCAGCCCAGCTCTGCAGCTTATCTATGTCCCTCTGTAACCTACCACTTCCCTCCGCACTGTCTACAACTCCACCGACTTTAGTGTCATCCGCACATTTACTAATCCATCCTTCCACGCCCTCATCCAGGTCAATAGAGTTTATAAATAAAGGAAATCTGGGGAAGGGACACCGGCCTCTAAGGAGTTATTTCACTACGAATCTGATACTATGGCAGCACTTTGGGCAGCTCAAGCATCTCATCATCATTGATGAATTACTACTCTTAGAATAGTCACACCAAGAGGACTTCAAAGTCTTCATCAAGATCAACTAGGAATGGCAAAATGCCTTGCAAGAGCATGGCAATCTGCCTAGTGGCCAAGCATTACTCATTCTATCAAATAAAAGAGTTCTAACTGTCCTACTTGTGTTGTAAACAGCCAAGAACAAAAAGAACCATTGTTACCATCATCCTTCTATCAAGGCTATGGGAGTGACTGGGAATTGATTCATTTGAATTTAGTGAGGAAACCTTTCTTATTCTCATTGATGACTACTCATGATAGATTGAAGTAAATGGATTTCATAGTGTCATAGCAGAATTTATGGAACGTCTGGCATCCTGGACATCATAGTGTCCAACAATGGGCCACAAATTGCCAATGAGATATTCCACACAAATATGGCTTTTTTAATATAGTAAGAAGTCTCACAACACCAGGTTAAAGTCCAACAGGTTTATTTGGTAGCAAATTTTTTAATATATCCAGTTCACTTTGCTATTCTGGAGCAAATGGGGGAACTCAGAGGAAGGTATCAATCATCAAAGCTTTATTGAAGAAAACAAAGATTTTAATCTAGCTCTTCTTTCTTTTATTCATTCGTGGGACATGAGCATTGCTGGCTGACCAGCATTTATTGCCCATCCCTAGTTGTCCGAGGTCAGATGGGAGTCAACCACATTGCTGTGGCTCTGGACTCACATATAGGCCAAGCCAGGTTAAGGGCAAATCGACAATGGTTTCAGGGTCATCAGTAGATTCTTAATTTCAGATATTTTTTATTGAATTCAAATTCCACCATCTGCCATGGCAGGATTTGAACCCGGTCCCCAGAACATTAACTGAGTTTCTTTTGATTTGTTAATGTCACATGTATTGGTATGCAGTGAAAAGTATTGTTTCTTGTGTGCTATACTGACAAATAGTCTAGCAATAATACCACGAGGCCATCGCCTGCCCCTTTGAGGTACTAAACCTCACCACTGTGAAACAGTTTCTCAACCTTAAAATTACTAATGAGTAGGAGATTGAGAACACGGTCCCAAAAACTCACCACAAATGACCATGAGAGGGTAAAACATCAGGAGGAAGAACAGAGAAACAGCCTGGCTTGGAACTTTAACCACAGGCGAAGAGCATGTGAATTATCAATGCTGAAGCCTTGGAAAAGTACATGGGTCTGAGACCAACAGAAGGAAGGCATGATCATTGAAAAAGCTCCACAATCAAGATTGTATAGGATTGAGATGGCCCAGGGCATCATAAGGAGAAATGTAGCACCTTAACATCTTTGGCAAGAAAGCCAACAGAAACTTGGGTTCACTACTCAGGTCCTGATGAAGAAGTAAGACTTATTACAAGCTTTACAGCCACCCAGGAGAAGATCACTCACACCGACAGAAGGGAGAGCACAGAATATCCTTAACCTCAAAAGGAGATCAGAACAAGTTCAGGCACACCAGTGGCTAATGTCATGACGTCTGTGACTTTGTGGGGGAGATGTAGGAGGATGCATATATGATAGGTATGAAGACGGGCAGGGAGATGCAGAGTAAAGGGTTATCATAAGAAGCATTCACGATGCTCATGTACTAATGATGTCAGATCACATGACCGGGAAGTAGGCAAGACCCGGAAGGAGCAAGGAATCCAAATGTGTAAATACTTGCAGTAAATTAAAAGAAATGGTATGAGAAACTATAGATGCAAGCAGCATACTTTGGAAGAGTAGACAATTCCCAAAACCCCATCTCGACCCCAACTAAGTCAGGTGATCCTCTTGCAGCCATTGCACAGTGGTTAGCACTGCTGCCTCATAGTGCCAGGGACCCAGGTTCAATTCCTGGATTGGATTAATGTCTGTGCGGAGTCTGCACGTTCTCCCCATGTCTTTGTGGGTTTCCTCCGGATGCTCCGGTTTCCTCCCACAGTCTGAAAGATGTGCTGGTTAGGTGCGTTGGCCTTGCTAAATTCTCCCTTAGTGTACCCAAACAGGCCCGGAGTGTGGTGACTAGGGGATTTTCACAGCAACTTCATTACAGTGTTAATGTAAGCCTACTTGTGACACTAATTAATAAACTTAAAATCTTTTTGTAGGCTTTTCATAGAAACCCTACAGTGCAGAAGGAGGCCATTCGGCCCATCGAGCCTGCACCGACCACAATCCCACCCAGGCCCTAAGCCCATATCCCTACATATTTACCCGCTAATCCCTCTAACCTACATATCTCAGGACACTAAGGGGCAATTTTAGCATGGCCAATCAACCTAACCCGCACATCTTTGGACTGTGGGAGGAAACCGGAGCACCCGGAGGAAACCCACGCAGACACGAGGAGAATGTGCAAACTCCACACAGACAGTGACCCAAGCCGGGAATCGAACCCAGGTCCCTGGAGCTGTGAAGCAGCAGTGCTAACCACTGTGCTACCATGCCGCCCTCCACTGTGCTACCGTGCCGCCCTTTTGTGGTTTGAAAACAAAGTATTGAATGAAAGTCCATGATATACTGGAACATGACAGCAGAAAGAGCAGTGATTGGCAGCACGGTGGCACAGTGGTTAACACTGCTGCCTCACAGCGCCAGGGACCCAGGTTCAATTCCTGCCTTGGATCACTGTCTTTACAGAGTCTGCACGTTCTCCCCGTGTCTGCGTGGGTTTCCTCTGGGTGTTCCAGTTTCCTCCCACAGATGTGTGGTTAGGTGCATTGGCCATGCTAAATTCTCACTCAGTGTACCCGAACAGGTGCCGGAGTGTGACGACTAGGGGATTTTCACAGTAACTTCATTGCAGTGTTAATGTAAGCCTTCTTGTAACTAATAAATAAATAAACTTTAAAATAAACTTTTTAAAATTGGCTGAAATTCTCCCGTCTCACCTGTCATGGGAATCAGAGTGGGCAAGACAGAAAATTCAGTTGACCATTCAAACATCTGTTGAACTCAGGTGGGAATTTCTGGTCTTGGGGCGCACGCGACCAGAGAATCCCACCCATGGTATTCAGTAGTTTTGTTTAACTAAACGTTACCTGTCAATCATAGTTACAGCAGTTTGACTTTGGAAGAATAATCACTTTAAAATAGTATAGTAATCAATTTCCAAAAATTTCCATGAGTAGCATTCACACCCTTGGAATATCGAGAAGTGACTGTTGCTTTGTAATTAAACACAAAAGCCAATTTGTCCAAATGCAGGTCCCACAAAAAGTAAAGGACATAAGTAGCTATTAATCTATAGTTATGGCATCGTGTGGGGGTTAAATTTGGCCAGGAAACCTTCCTAATCCTCTTCAGATAGCACCGTACATTCTTTCATAGCTACCCAAGCAACAGACAGGACCAAGTTTATAGAATCCCTACAGTGCAGAAGGAGGCTATTCAGCCCATCGAGTCTGCACCGACCTCAATCCCACTCACGCCCTACTCCCATAACTCCACATATTTACCCTATTAATCCCATGAAACTAAGGTCAATTTAGCATGGCCAATCAACCTAACCTATATATCTTTGGACTGTGGGAGGAAACCAGAGCACCTGCAGGAAACCCACACAGACACAGGGAGAATGTGCAAACTCCACACAGACAGTCACCCGAGGCCGGATTTGAACCTAGATCCTTGGCGCTGTGAGGCAGCAGTGCTCACCACTGTGTCACCGTGCCGCCCCAAACATGGGAGGGGGAATTTCCGGCCCACATGCACCATTAGTGAGAATGACGACATGAGCAGAAAATCCGGAAGGGATCTCTCTGGAGAGATTACGTTTCCCGATTTTTCACGTACCCTCGCCAGTGATGTCACAAGGTTCATGCCCACAAAGGACAAGAAGCTCATTTTAATGGGTTTCAATAAATTTTAATCTGATCAGCCAGCCCCACTGCCACGTGGTTCCCCCTTCACTGAATATGCAAACCTCGCCTACGTGACGTCATGTGGCAAGGTTTACAACAGCTGTTTAAAGCAAGATTCAGTCAAGGGCATCCCCTCGGGGAGCGCAAAGATAAGTATAGCCCCGGGGTGGGGGGGGGGGGGGGGGGGGGGGATATGACATACCAGTCAATGCCCATGGCAGTGCCAACCTATGCCAAGGGGCAATGCCAGGGCTAAGTCCTCTGGGTGGGACAGAAGCCTATAATCTTCCTGCTCCAAGGTGAACAGTCACTGAAATAAATTGGGATTATACTGCACTGTCTTTGTAACCTGTGTGCCAAAAAAAGTACTTTTTGAAATACATTACTATTTTAATAACTTCACAGAATACTTTTACATTTCACAGAAAATCTCTACTGTGGATCACGACGCGATCTACTTACTGGCAGTTACTGCCAGCTTTCTTCATGTGTTTATACTATCAAATGCTCAGAACTGTCGTCTATTTCTCCTCATTTGTCAGTTTGCATTATTTGCCTCCACATTTGCCTACACTGTGTTGGAATCAATAATGCACAGTTTCCTAATCTAATGCAGTCATTCCTAAAATTTCCTTACCTATCTCAAGTTTTCCCATCCCTCTGCAGTCGAGAAGCATTTAAACACCAAGCCTGGCTTCACCTCATCATTACTTATTAATTCGCTTTATCTTCCCTCCTCTTTTCAGCTTTGATGGTATTTTGCTCCGTGGGCTTTGCGCTTCTGCCAGCTTTCTCAAAATTAAAAAGAAATGCAATAACAAACAGCTATCTGCGAGGTTCAAGGTGCAAATTAACCTACTGCTCCAGTTGTCCTTCAGGATTAAGTCAGAGTAAGAAAGGACAAACAACAAAAAAGAACGAAATCTGAAATAAAGCCAGAAAGTGGCAGAAATGAAAACAGCAAGAAAGGAAGGAGCTTGAATTTATCTAATCCCTTTCACATCCTCAGAGCATTCCAGTGCACCTTACAGCCAACAAACTACTTGCTAAGTGTAATGACTATTGTTAAATAGGGAACACAGCAGTCAATTTGCGTACAGTGAAGTCCCATAAACAGCCACGAGCCAAGCGATCAGATAACCTGCTCCAGTGAATTTAGTCGAGGGAATAATAATTTTCCCCAGAAGAATCTCTCGGCGCTTCTTCGAAATAGGGGTATGGGATTTTTTTTTAAATGTCCATTTCAGAGTGTAGACTATGTATGACATCCAAAAGACGGCGGACAGAATTTTCCCGTCCCACCCATCACGGGAATCGTAGACGGTGGGACAGAAAATTTGGTGGATTATGCAAAGGTCTGTTGACCTCAAGCAGGAATTCCTGGCCTTGGGGCAAGTGTAGTATTGCCAACCGTATAGCCTCAGTAATGCACAGAATGTCTGCGTAGGCAACAGGCCTTCCAGGGATTGAAGCAAGAGTGGTATCACTGTGCCAGAGAAAGGGAAAGATAAAACTCTTGCTATACGGTTCAACCAAAACATTGAGCTATCTGTCCATTTAATTTATTGTGCACAGTCTGTTGAGCCTCAAGGGCGCAACCTCACATGACATGCGAAGGTATTATTAAAGTTTGGCGCCAGTTCAATGAACACATACTGTGTGTATTTAGTATATTAGCAGAAACGCCACAACCGGAATTACAGCCTTACAGCTCACAACTGGCTGTCTATTATCTTGGATTTACAGTATTTTCAGCTATTGCAGAGATGCAGGTGACTGATTAAATAAAAAAGATCATCATGCACCCTTGATCCCCAAGCATCTTAAAAATAATAAGCTGTTATTGTTGAGCAGAATCATGCAATGTGCACATGCCCAGAATCAGGCCTGCACAGTTTGCATGAAAAATGTTTGCACTTTGTAAAGCCGACAACTTGGGCTTTGAAAAAACCTTGTATTATTTGTACTTTGCCGTTTTCCCAGATATGATTTTGGAGAAAATGTTATTACATATATTATATGCTTACGTTGTGCATTTAGAATCATAGAATCCCTACAGTACAGAAGGAGGACATTTGGCCCATCGAGTCTGTACCGATCACATCCCACCCAGGCCCTATTCCCGTAATCCCACACATTTACCTTGCTAATCCCCCTGACTCTAGGGTAATTTAGCATGGCCAATCAACCCAACCCGCACATCTTTGGACCAAGGTGCATACATGTTAACCCGCACATCTTTCCAAGGTGCCAAATCCTTGATTGAGTAACGAGTGCAAAATGTGATCAGGACAGTAATCTTTTTTGGGGAAGATGAAGCCTTTACTTTTGGACAAAGAATACTTCCAAGTTCAAGGGGTTTCTGGGTCCAAAAGTGCCGCGCAATTATTCCGGACAGCTCGCAATACGGCCAAGCCTGGGCAAGAAAAGACCAAACGCCAAAAGAGAATGAGAAGAAATGCGTCAAAAGTGGAATTTCAAGGGTTAAAGCAAAACAAACTCCCTGCTCCAGGTTTTAATTTTGCTAATAAATCCATGCCTAACTTCAACAAAGCCAATTTTTCAATAATTAAGTTTAGTTAAGATGAACCAGCCAACTCTGGATGATCTCAGAATTCAGGCCCATTCATTCTTTGCGATGACAGACCAAAAATATAGTACGTTATAATCTTAAAGTGGAACTTAGCCTTAAGCCAAAAAACAACACAGCAACTTATTCACCAGTATCTATAGAAGGGATTTATAGAAACTGTTTAATAAGAGGGTGTGGCAAGATACTTGTTAAACAACATACTTGCCTTATGTCAGTTTGAAAGTCATATTTGAAAAACAAAACTGTTTTAACGTATATTTATTAGTGTCACAAGTAGGCTTACATTAACACTGCAATGAAGTTACTGTGAAATTCCCCTCGCTGCCACACTTCGGCACCTGTTCGGGTACACTGAGGGAGAATTCACTGAGAAATCCTATGATTTGTAAATATCTACACTGAATTACTACTAGACTCTTATATCTGCTATTCAAAAATGATACTCTGATCACCATCACTGAATCAATGCACTGTGACTCATTATGGCTTGGCTCTCAAAATGGTAACTTCCCAATCCAGCTAGGTTATTAAAAATAAATACTACTCTGAAACTAGACAATTCCCCACTGGGAGAAGGAAACCAAACTAATGGCAGACAAGTAACCAGAACCATCATCACACATTGTTTGCCAGCGGCTCCTCATCACTTGTGAGTTATAACTTGTTCATGTCAATGCCAGTTAGGTTGTGCAATGACTCACTGACAACTTTCCCTCACATGTGAGGACATATGTGTCTAATTTCTGTCTATTCCTTATGCTAATAGTCCTGAACAGCCAATGGGCAAATACTGTTTGGCATGCAAAAGTTGGCTAGGTGAAAAGTGTAGCAATCAACTGAGCAAAGCAGGATCTGCCATAATCTTTGGAGTATAGCAAAAAGTGTTTTGGAAGAGTCAAGAGAGAGACAAAGTTTAAGTAGTTTTGGCTCAGAATTATTGAGCTGAAGACTGAACAACAGATACTGCGATGCATCAGGGAGGGGGGAATGTTACGTGGATTCTTTGTACCAGGAAGCAGCCACACCTCTTGGGACATGATCTTTTGATTTGGTCAGTGGTCAGGGACAGGAGAGTCTGACTACGAGTGAGGCAGATAAAGTGATTCAGAGAGCTTAAACACAGGAGCCTCAGCCTTTACAATTGTCCAACAGGTTTCAAGGTCTTTTCAGCTTCTTTGGATGAGAGTGGGGGCTGCAGGGTGGATGACGATAGAAAATATGTCTGGAGAATTGATAATGTAAAACAGCAAGATGGTAGATGAATCAAAAAGGTATTTTGTATCAGCCTTCACTGTGGAGGAGACAAGTAACACCCCAGAGCAGCTATAGACCAGGATATGGAAAGGAGGGAAGAATTCAGGAAAACTACTGTCACCAAAGAAATGATACTGAGTAAATTCTGGGAGCTGTGTGCTGATATGAGGTGGAGATGCCGGCGTTGGACTGGGGTAAACACAGTAAGAGTTTTAACAACACCAGGTTAAAGTCCAACAGGTTTATTTGGTAGCAAATGCCATTAGCTTTCGGAGCGCTACTCCTTCGTCAGATGGAGTGGAAATCTGCTCTCAAACAGGGCACAGAGACACAAAATCACATTGTCTGTATCTTTAAGACCTGGTTGGCTGTAGAGATTCGCATTCTAATCAGTATTCTGTAACTAGATTTTGTGTCTCTGTGCCCTGTTTGAGAGCAGATTTCCACTCCATCTGACGAAGGAGCAGCACTCTGAAAGCTAATGGCATTTGCTACCAAATAAACCTGTTGGACTTTAACCTGGTGTTGTTAAAACTCTTGCTGATATGAGCTCAGGTCCTAATGGATTCCATCCTACAGTCTTAAAAGAAATGCCTAGAGCGATAGTTGGTGCATTCGTTTTAATCTTCCAAACCTCCCTAGATTCAGGGAAAGCCCTACTAGATTGGGAGATTGCATCTGTAACTCCATTATTCAAAGAGGAAGGGAGACAGAAAGAGGGAAGATGTAGGCCAGTTACATTTGCTGCAAGGAAAATGTTAGAAGCTATTGCAGCAGGACATTTGGATAAGATCAAAGTAATCAGGCGATTCTCCCTGCCCACTGCGCGGCTTTTGTAGCACAGCTGGCCAGGAGACTCGAGCAGAGGCTGTTTTTGCAGGCTCCCCGCTGGGCACCACAGCCTCAGGCATCTCCAGCAGCCAGCGCCATCATCTCCACGCCAGAAACTGGCGCAGAGCTACATAAATTATTATAATGAGCATTTAAATCTGTTTTAGATGTCATTAGCAGGCCCGGGAAAGAAATCTCCAGGCCCGATAGCCTCTTCCCCCACCGCCAGGAGTGGTTCACTGCAGCATGGTTTAGTATAGCTCCCCACCTGCGGAGAGCTGGTGGCCCAACCCCGCTGGAGTGAAGGGGGGCAATCGAGGCCCCCAGAGGGTCAGGCACTAGGGGGGTGCCCCTGAGCATTGCCACCTTGGCAGTGCCATGCTGGAGCCCTGGCATTGCCCAAGGGGCAAAGTGGTAATGCTTGGGGGAGGGCCCTTGGCACTGCCCACCAGGCATCAGGCAGTGCCAAGGCTGTGAGGCGATCGGTGGGGGTGGGGGAATCCTGCTGCCACTCTGTATTTAGACTGAGTGACAGAGGGAGGAAGGCCAGCGATCGGGGCTGCGGGGGTAGGGGGTGGGAGCGACATTGAGGTGGGCTGGGCTGGGGGTGGGACCAGGCTGGCCCGGGTGTGCTCGAGGGGCTAGCGATTGGGCTGGCCAGCGATCAGGAGGCCGGTCATGTGGAGCTACTGCGCATACACCAAACTTGGCACGGACAGATTAGCACAAAGCTGCTGGCCACTTCAGCGGGAATTAGCCCTACCCCCAGATTTTCAGCATGATTCACTCTGAGGCTCTCTGCAGTGCAGAGTGTGGAAGATTCATTTTGAAACTCCCGCTGAAAAAAACAGTGGGATTTCCTTCAGTTTTTACGTTAATTCAACACTTTTTTGGGGAGAATCGCCCCCAACATGATTTTGTGAAAGGGAAATCATGTCTAATCAATTTACTGACATTCTTTGAGGAAGAAACATGTGCTGTGGATAAAGGGGAAGCTATAGATTTAATGTACTTAGAATTCCAGAAGGCATTTGATAAAGTGCCACATCAAAGGTTATTGCAAAAACTAAAAGCTCATGTTATAAGGGGTAACTTATTGGCATGGATAGAAGATTGATTGGCTAAGAGGATGCAGAGAGTCAACATAAATAGATCTTAAGGTTGGCAAAGTATTACAAGTCGCGTGCCACAGGGATCAGTGCTGGGATCTCAACTGTTTCCAATTTATATAAATGACCTGAATGAAGGTTGCCAAATCTGGTGATGATACAAAGTTGTGGAGAAGACATAAGGAGGCTACAAAGGGACATAGATGGGTTGAGTGAGTGGGCAAAGATCTGGCAAATAGAGTATGAGGTGGAAAAATGCAATTGTCCATTTTGGCAGGAAGACTAAAAAATAAGAAGATTATTTAAATGGTGAGAGATAGCAGAGCTCTGGGGTGCAGAGGGATCTGGGTGTCCCATGCATGAATCACAAAAGGCTAGTATGCAGGTACAGCAAATAATTAGGAAAGCTAATAGAATGTTACTATTTTTTGCATGGGGAATTGAATGCAAAAGTAGCAAGGTTATGCTTCAGTTGTACAGAGCGCTAGTGAGATGAGATCCGGAGTACTGTGTACAGTATTGGTCATCATATTGAAGGAAAGATGCAAATGCATTAGAAACAGTTTAGTGCTTTACCAGGCTAGTACCTGGAATGGGTGGGTTTTCTTATGAGGAAAGCTTGGACAGCCTAGGCTTGTGTCTGCTGGAGTTTGGAAGATCAAGTGGTGACTTGATAGAAATATACAAGGGGGGTGATTTTCCAGCCCCATTTGACACAGGAACAAATCCCGTTATGGCTGGAAACTCACGCGAGAGTTCTGCGGCAGGGAGATCTCACTTTGAGATCTTTCTCATACCCTGCCGGTAACATCAGCACAACCAGCAAGGGGGTGAATTTGATTACCATTCATTTAAATATGTTAAAACAGCTTAACACTGTGTTTTCTGAGAGCGTCGTATGTTCTCACCCAGCGTTGCGATGTAATTCCAGCAGAAATCACTACTGGTCTCCAAAAACAGAGATTAGGCTTGATGACCACATCAGGAGCTTGGAGAGCAGTGTAGCCTTTGGGCAGTCAGAGACAAAGCGCTGCCCTCTAGCACTGCCAGGTTGGCACTGCCAAGGGGCTGGGCTGGAAGGGAGGGACCAGAAGGGGGTGGGACCTTAGGCAGCCCCATATCATGGGTTCACTTCACATGGGGGTGGGGGAGGAGAGGTTGCGATGCCTTGATACCAGAGATTGGGTTGGGGTGGGGGGGGAACCAATACCCGAAGATTGGAGAGGGGAGTGGGGGATCTACAACATGGGTTTGAGCTTGGGGCACATTTTATATAATGTGAGAAGTCCTGACAATCTGAGAGGGCAGACAAAGGTTGGTAACTGTGTGCTCCAAGAGCTTTAGAATACACAGCAATGCTGTTCTGCTTGGCGTGGGCCACATATCTAACAGTGAAGCTTGAGTGTATGTGGTGATCCAGGGGAAAGGAATCTCAGGAAGAGATTGAAATCCTGGAGGTTGATTCTTATTGAAGCTGTGGAGTAACATTTGGAGAGAATTCTTTGAACATGGAGATTGGAACCCTCTATGCTGAAAATTTAACTGTTGCTATAATATTGGATAAAGTAATGCATACTGGAATAAAGTTTTGCTCGATATGGCCCTTCATCAGCAGACATTTAGCAATTACAGTATTCACAGAGCAGTAAGTGAGCCCTGAGAAAGTTAAACATAGGTATGAGGTTATATCATTCCACAGTGAATGACAGTACATTGTAATGCTACGACACATGCTAGCGCATTCTAATAAATAAATACATAACGGGCTAATCTGACAGATGCAAGTTATGATGTGGAGATGCCGGCGTTGGACTGGGGTAAGCACAGTAAGAAGTCTCACAACACCAAGTTAAAGTCCAACAGGTTTATTTGGTAGCAAATGCCATTAGCTTTCGGAGCACAGCTCCTTCGTCAGATGGAGTGGTTATCTGTTCTCAAACAGTGCAAACAGACACAGAAATCAAATTACAGAATACTGATTAGAATGCAAATCTCTACAGCCAGCCAGGTCTTAAATGTACAGACAATGTGGGAGCATTCAACACAGGTTAAAGAGATGTGTATTGTCTCCAGACAGAACAGCTAGTGAAATTCTGCAAGCCCAGGAGGCAAGCTGTGGGGGTTACTGATAATGTGACATAAATCCAACATCCCGGTTTAGGCCGTCCTCATGTGTGCGGAACTTGGCTATCAGTTTCTGCTCAGCGACTCTGCGCTGTCGTGTGTCGTGAAGGCCGCCTTGGAGAACGCTTACCTGAAGATCCAAGGCTGAATGCCTGTGACTGCTGAAGTGCTCCCCCACAGGAAGAGAACAGTCTTGCCTGGTGATTGTCGAGCGGTATTCATTCATCCGTTGTCGTAGCGTCTGCATGGTTTCCCCAATGTACCATGCCTCAGGACATCCTTTCTTGCAGCGTATCAGGTAGACAACGTTGGCCGAGTTGCAAGAGTAGGTACCATGTACCTGGTAGATGGTGTTCTCACGTGAGATGATGGCATCCGTGTCGATGATCCGGCACGTCTTGCAGAGGTTGCTGTGGCAGGGTTGTGTGGTGCCGTGGTCACTGTTCTCCTGAAGGCTGGGTAGTTTGCTGCGGACAATGGTCTGTTTGAGGTTGCGTGGTTGTTTGAAGGCAAGAAGTGGGGGTGTGGGGATGGCCTTGGCAAGATGTTCGTCTTCATCAATGACATGTTGAAGGCTCCGGAGGAGATGCCGTAGCTTCTCCGCTCCGGGGAAGTACTGGACGACGAAGGGTACTCTGTCCACCGTGTCCCGTGTTTGTCTTCTGAGGAGGTCGGTGCGGTTTTTCGCTGTGGCGCGTCGGAACTGTTGATCGATGAGTCGAGCGCCATATCCTGTTCTTATGAGGGCATCTTTCAGCGTCTGGAGGTGTCTATTGCGATCCTCCTCATCTGAGCAGATCCTGTGTATTCGGAGGGCTTGTCCGTAGGTGATGGCTTCTTTTACGTGTTTAGGGTGGAAGCTGGAGAAGTGGAGCATCATGAGGTTATCCGTGGGCTTGCGGTACAGTGAGGTGCTGAGGTGACCGTCCTTAATGGAGATGCGTGTGTCCAAGAATGCAACCGATTCCAGAGAGTAGTCTATGGTGAGCCTGATGGTGGGATGGAACTTGTTGATGTCATCATATAGTTGTTTCAGTGATTGTTCACCATGACTCCAAAGGAAGAAAATGTCATCGATGTATCTAGTGTATAGCATCGGTTGAAGGTCCTGTGCGGTGAAGAAGTCTTGTTCGAACCTGTGCATGAAGATGTTGGCATATTGAGGTGCGAATTTTGTCCCCATGGCTGTTCCGTGTGTCTGGATGAAGAACTGGTTGTTGAAGGTGAAGATATTGTGGTCCAGGATGAAGCGGATGAGTTGTAAAATTGCATCTGGAAACTGGCAGTTGACGGCATTGAGTACTGAGGCCGTTGCAGCAATGCCATCATCGTGGGGGATGCTGGTGTAGAGTGCCGAGACATCCATTGTGACGAGGAGTGCTCCTGGTTCAACTGCTCCATGTGTGTTGAGTTTCTGTAGGAAGTCCGTAGTGTCGCGACAAAAGCTGGGGGTTCTTTGTACAATGGGTTTCAAGATGCCCTCGACATAGCCGGAGAGGTTCTCGCACAGCGTTCCGTTTCCTGAAACGATGGGACGGCCGGGTGTGTTTGCCTTGTGTATTTTTGGGAGGCAAGTCTTAGATGCAAGTTAAGCAGTGCTTGAAACTGGAAACAAACACTGCATTCTAACATTATAAGTACTTGCGTCACTGACCTTTATTTAAACAAAAGAACTAATAACACCTAGAATCATAGATAGCTGCAGCATTCAATAGCGCCAAGTAACAACGATGAACTCCTGATGTAGAAACAGAAAATGCTGGATAAACTCAGCAGGTCTGGCAATCTCAGTGGGAAGAGAAACAGAGTTAACATTTTGGGCGGAATTTTCCTGTCCCGCCCACCACGGGAATCGTAGCGGTTGGGGGGCGAACCATGCAAAGGTCCGTTGACCTCAGGTGAGGTTTTCCAGTCTTGGGCAATCGCGGCTGGAGTCCATGAGACTTCTTCAGAGCTAAAAGAGCTGATGAACTTCAACTTCAGGACTTTGGCTTCAACTTCCACTTCAGGAAGTGTAGTGGAGATCATGCTCCTGTCTACATCAATGGGGACAAAGTAGAAATGGTCAAGAGCTTCAGGTCTTTAGGTGTCCAGATCACCAACAACCTGTCTTGGTACCCCAATGTCGACACTATAGTTAAGAAAGCCCACCAACACCTCTACTTTCTCAGAAGACTAAGGAAATTTGGCATGTCCGCTGCAACTTTCACCAACTTTTACCGATGCACCAGAGAAAGCATTCTTTCTGGTTCTATCATAGCTTGGTATGGCTCCTGCTCTGCCCGAGACCGCAAGAAACTACAAAAGTCGTGAATGTAGCCCAATCCATCACGCAAACCAGCCTCCCATCCATTGACTCTGCCTACACTTCCCACTGCCTCGGAAAAGCAGCCAGTATAATTAAGGACCCCACGCACCCCGGACATACTCCCTTCCACCTTCTTCCGTCGGGAAAAAGATACAAGTCTGAGGTCACGTACCAATCAACTCAAGAACAGCTTCTTCCCTGCTGCCATCAGACTTTTGAATGGACCTACCCTGCATTAAGTTGATCTTTCTCTACACCCTAGCTATGACTGTAATACTACATTCTGCACTCTCTCATTTCCTTCTCTATGAACGGTATGCTTTGTCTGTATAACGCACAAGAAACAATAATTTTCACTGCATACTAATACATGTGAAAATAATAAATCAATCAAAAACTCCTGATAATTATGCCAATAGTTTTATCTTTAGAAATTAACTATTAGTCCTCACTCGACATCAATGGTCACTTGTCCTCTTAAGATGCTGCTGTTCCTTCATTCTCTGTGGGAGAATGTGTCTGATGCTCCAGCAGAGACCAGTTTCCTGGTGGGGGATTAAATCCTCAACCCACATCCTATTACTCTGAGGCATGATGCATTGTGAAACATTCTGGTAGGGAGAATACATCTTCATAACAAATATTTTATTCTCTCAGTAGCTACTCAGTGCACAAATCCACTTCCAGAGTTGCTTTTGAAACAAGGCAAATACAGATTTTAAAAGTTCTGCGCATTGTCCTAATATCTGGCAAATTGGTATGTGTATGTTACGCATGGGGTGTTGCAACTCCCATTTCATTTAGTTGCATTTGATGGAATTTACAAATAATTGTGAGAAAGAATAATGTTATAAATCACATAAAGCTCAAAATACAAGGCCCCATGTTAGTAAAACAACCAGCATTATCCAATGGTATTTTAAAAGTGTCATTAACTCATTTTGCACTCAATTAAGAGTTTGTTTTCTTCCTTCACATGGACTCAGTCAATGGCAATGAAAAATAACCAATGACCACACATTGTAACTCTACTGATTATAAAATATGAACTAAGTGTATAGAAAAAGCTCCACAACGTGACATCCCTGAGCGCTTAAGGAAACATTTTATCATGTAACAATACTCTTTGGTACATTAGTCATTGATAGATTCAATGAAGATGTTACTTTCTGAGAAAGATTTCATAATGCTGTAAATAATGCGGATCAATTAAGGAGGCAGTAACTATAACTGGATACACGGTGGCTGTGTGTCATAAGTAAATCCGAGATAAAACTATGATGAACAAAATTCCAGACCTTTTTGGAATATAGTTTCAACTCTTTGGCATAACTGAGGTTAATACAGCTCTCCCTACACTCCCATTTGAAATTGAAAACACCTGCTTTTGAGACTGATGGCTTATTGGGGAATTTCTAGGGCTTTGTAGGTTCCTATATCAAGTAATGTTTGCGTTCCACCATAGGACAGAGAGTTCACCTGATTGTTATTGGATAACTTGCAGTTTAATTGGTATTTAATATGATTTATTGATGCATGCAAAGAATACATGAAAGAGATACATGGACAGGAAATGACAAGGCATGTTTCCTTTGAACCTTCCAGTACAGTTTTAAGTAAAATAGACTGTGCCAAATGCTATTTAGGCCATTTAACATGTTTGTTTTTCAGATATGATAGATAAAACTACATAGAACAAACATAGAAAGTTGTATTAAACAAGCTACTGATGTTGCCAGAGGTTTTTTATTTCAATTATATCTTTGTTTATTTTTCTGCCTATTATTTTCCAAGCTACCCTGCCCCCAATCCAGACTCCACATCCCAATCCAGATGCACAGCTTTCATCGGGCAAAAGTACAGTCATAATGGCATTCCATGGTCAAATCAGTGACATTTTATTCTCTCTTTGGAAGGAGGTTGAAATCTATTCCTAACTGTAACACCTGCCACGCCACCTCCTCTCCTGCACCACTAACCTCACTCCCCTGCCCTGCCCTTGCACTCAACTCCCACCCCTGGCCCACCAAAGTTGCACCCTGCCCTGCCCTTCCCCCTCAACCTACCCCTCCCTCCTTCCTCCTCAACCTTCCCCCTTCCTCCCATACCCCCTCAACCTTTCTCCCTCCCCCCATACCACCTCAACCGTTCCCCTCCCCCATACCCGTCAACCTTCCACCCCTTCCCCCCCTTCCCCACCCCCTTCCCCCTCCCTACCCCCCTTCCCCCCCCTTCCCCCTCCCTCCCCCTCCCTCCCCCCCTTCCCCCCTTCCGCCCCTCCCCTTCCCCCCCCTTCCCCCCTTCCCACCCCCTTCCCCCCCTTCCCACCCCCTTCCCCCCCTTCCCACCCCCTTCCCCCCCTTCCCCCCCTTGTCCCTCCCTTCCCCCCCCTTCCACCTCTGTGGTGAACCATAGTTGGTTACCACTATGAGTGCTGAGCCATGGATGGTCAGCACTATGGGTGTCTGTAGATATGTTACTGTTGTCACTGTTGGGGTTAGGGTTGGGCTGTTCTACCTGTTGATATTGTTCTGTGGTACACTCCAGTTGGCTCCGCCTACCTGGGGAAGTATAAAGGTCACTGCACTGCCTGGTGACCCTTTAGTCTGGGATTGTATTGTATATAGTGTGCTCCATTCTTGTTAGTAATAAAAGCCTTTATTTCCCGGGTACAACTAGCCTCCCGAGTGATTTAATCGCGCATCAATTTTATTACGAACAACATTTTGGTAAAAAAAAATCATGTAGCAAATGTTGAAACCCGAGCGGCTTACTTTAGATCCACGTGCGGCAGGAGCGTCGAACACTTTCGACCATTGGTTAAAGTGTTTTCAAGACCACATCGATGCCTCAACAGCCATTCAAAACGACGCCGATAGACTGCGGGTCCTCCACGCGAGGGTAAGCGACACCGTATACTCATCAATCCGCGATGCCCAAGACTACATAGGGGCCATCGAACTACTTAAGAAACGGTACAACAAACTGCCAAACGAGATCCATGCTCGACACCTTCTAGCCACTCGACGGCGGCAGCCCGGCGAAACGACAGAACAGTACCTGTGTGAACTTCAGCAACTAGCCAGAGCCTGCAACTGCAAGCCAGTGTCGGCGGCCCAGGATACGAACGACTTGATCCGAGATGCGTTCGTGGCGGGAATCGTCTCGTCGTATATTCGCCTTCGGCTGCCAGAGCAAGGTAATCTAGACCTCGCTAAGACAGTAGAATTGGCTGACACTATGGAAACGGCCTCCAGAAGTCTAGAAACGTACCCCACCGACCACGTGGGAACATCGTGGCAAGTACAGCCACCGACTCAACTTTATTCAGCGGCTCCGAAAAACTGCGCGATTGTGTTCCCAACCTCGGACCTGACGACGGCGGCAGCTCCAGGAGGCCCGCGGTGTTACTTCTGTGGATTGGCGAAACACCCTCGGCAGCGATGTCCAGCTAGAACGGTATTGTGCTCCGCGTGTGGAAAGAAAGGGCATTATGCCAAAGTCTGCAGGACCAAGCCACTCTCCAAACATAGCAACGCGGCGTGTGATTCTCCAGAGCCTGTCTCCTTGTCTCCAGCGTCTTCGAGGTCTTTCACCACATGCGATTCCAGAGCGCCGCCATTCCTGACGACGGAGACGCAAGACACGTGCGACCTGCAGGGGCCGCCACGTTTAGCGCCACCGACCACGTGCGATCCATGGGCGCAGCCATTTTGGTCGGCACCGACCGCAGACAACCAGCAGGGGTCATCATCATCAACCATCTCAGCTGCCTGCAGTTGCACCCAAGACCCAACGGTGGCGTCAATCATCCTGGACCAGGCCAAGCCTCACGGACTCAACAAGTCCATGATGGGCATAGAGGTAAATGGACACCAAATTCATTGTTTGTTTGACAGCGGGAGCACGGAGAGCTTCATTCACCCTGATACCGTGAAACGGTGCGGTCTCCGAGTACAGACTGTCAGACAGACAATTTCGATGCCGTCGAGGTCCCGGTCTGTTACCATGCTAGGGGGCTGCGTGGTCAACCTGACGGTGCGGGGCACAGTTTACTAGAACTTCAGGCTCCTCGTGTTACCGCACCTTTGCGCTCCGATACTCCTGGGACTAGACTTTATGGTCCACCTGAGGAGTGTAACCCTGCAGTACGATGGGCCACTCCCTCCACTTTCAGTGGGAGCACAGTAGCCTCCAAATTGTCCAGCGCGCTCCACGTGTAGCCTCTCGACACTCAGAATCACCCCACCATCTTTATTCAAGAATCTCGTGCCAGGCTGCAAGCCCATCGCAACCAAGAGCAGGCGTTACAGCGCTGAGGATCGGATCTTTATTCGATCTGAAGTTCAGCGGCTCCTCAGGGAAGGGATCATCCAACCTAGCTCTAGTCCATGGAGAGCGCAAGTAGTGATGGTTAAAACTGGAAACAAACCCCGGATGGTCATAGACTATAGTCAGACCATTAATAGATACACGCAGCTGGATGCGTATCCTCTCCCGCGCATATCTGACATGGTCAACCAGATTGCGCAGTACCGGGTGTTCTCCACCATTGACTTGAAGTCAGCTTACCACCAGCTCTCCATTCGCCCAGAGGACCGAAAATACACGGCCTTTGAGGCGGATGGTCGTCTTTATCACTTTTTAAGGGTTCCCTTTGGTGTCACGAATGGGGTCTCGGTCTTCCAGCGTGCAATGGACCGAATGGTGGACCAGAACGGGCTGCGGGCTACCTTCCCGTACCTGGATAACGTCACTATCTGCGGCCATGACCAGCAGGACCACGATGCCAACCTCCTTAGATTTTTACACACTGCGTCTCGCCTGAATCTGACCTACAACAGGGAGAAGTGCGTATTTCGCAAGCGCCACCTAGCAATTCTCGGATACGTGGTGGAAAACGGGGTCCTTGGCCCTGATCCAGACCGTATGCGTCCCCTCCTTGAACTTCTCCTGCCCACTAGCATCAAGCTCTGAGAAGATGCTTAGGCTTCTTTTCATACTATGCACAGTGGGTTCCCAATTATGCGGACAAAGCCCGTCCGCTCATCAAGTCTACCTCCTTTCCCCGAGCAACAGAGGCTCGCTTAGCCTTTGAAGGGATAAAAGCCGACATCGCGAAAGCCACGATGCACGCTGTTGATGAGTCCATCCCCTTTCAGGTGGAGAGTGATGCATCTGATTTCGCCCTGGCCGCCACACTTAACCAGGCGGGTAGGCCCGTCGCCTTTTTCTCTCGCACCCTCCAAGGCCCTGAAATTCGGCACTCCGCTGTGGAAAAAGAGGCCCAGGCCATTGTGGAGGCCGTTCGGTATTGGCGCCATTACTTGGCGGGAAAACGATTCACCCTGCTCACGGACCAGCAGTCCGTGGCGTTCATGTTCAACAACACGTTACGGGGTAAGATCAAAAATGATAAAATCTTGAGGTGGAGAATCGAACTACAACTATGATATCATGTACCGTCCAGGGAAGCTCAATGAGCCCTCAGACGCCCTGTCGCGTGGAACATGTGCCAGTATGCAGGAGAATCGATTACAGGCCCTCCACAATGATCTCTACCATCCGGGGATCACTCGGCTCTTCCATTTCGTAAAGGCCCGGAATCTACCCTACTCAGTGGATGATGTCAGGTCCATAACCCGAAGCTGCCAGGTATGTGCGGAATGCAAACAGCACTTCTACCGACCTGACAGGGCACACCTCATTAAAGCCACTCGCCCTTTTGAAAGACTGAGTGTGGACTTCAAGGGCCCCCTCCCTTCGACAGATCGGAACGTGTACTTCCTCAATGTGATTGACGACTACTCACGATTCCCTTTTGCCATTCCCTGTTCAGATACAACTGCTGCCACGGTTATCAAAGCATTACGGGATCTTTTCACCCTGTTCGGTTACCCCAGCTATATCCACAGTGATAGGGGCTCGTCATTCATGAGTGACGACTTGAGGCAATACCTGCTCTCAAAAGGGATTGCCTCAAGTAGAACTACGAGTTACAACCCTAGGGGTAACGGACAGGTTGAACGAGAAAATGCTACAGTCTGGAAGGCTGTCTTACTGGCGTTGAGGTCTAAAGGACTTCCAGTCTCCCGTTGGCAAGAGGTACTCTCTGATGCGCTCCATTCCATCCGCTCACTCCTGTGTACGGCAACCAACGCTACACCACATGAGAGGATGTTTTCCTTCCCTAGGAAGTCTTCCTCTGGGACCTCATTACCGTCTTGGTTGACGTACTCAGGACCTGTCCTCCTGCAGCGGCATGTTAGGACCCGCAAGTCCGACCCTTTGGTTGAACAGGTCCATCTCCTCCACGCCAACCCTCAATATGCCTATGTGGCATATCCTGACGGGCGAGAGGACAGGGTCTCTATTAGAGATCTGGCGCCTGCAGGGGACTTGGAAACCCCAGTCGCTCCCACACCTCTAGTTAGGGACCCCCTGACCCTTATCTCCCCTCCTGACACGGCGCGGGCAGTATCGGGACCACCACTTAATCCTCTTACTCCCGTGTACAGCTTGCCTGAGTCCAGGAGATTGTCGCCACCTCGAGGTGTGCTCGAGTCCAGCAGATTGTCGCCACCTCGTGGTCCACCTGTCCGTGAGGAACTGGAGGAGTCACAGGACACCGCCTTGGAGAGAAGGTCACCACGGTTACCAGAACCGGCGTTACCGCCAGTGTTGCGGAGGTCGCAGAGACGGTGCGGTCCTCCAATACGACTGAACTTGTGAATATATGAACAGTTGTTCTGTTTTTTTTGCCCCGCCAGCCTTTGTTTTTAAAGGAGGGGTGAATGTGGTGAACCATAGTTGGTTACCACTATGAGTGCTGAGCCATGGATGGTCAGCACTATGGGTGTTTGTAGATATGTTACTGTTGTCACTGTTGGGGTTAGGGTTGGGCTGTTCTACCTGTTGATATTGTTCTGTGGTACACTCCAGTTGGCTCCACCTACCTGGGGAAGTATAAAGGTCACTGCACTGCCTGGTGACCCTTTAGTCTGGGATTGTATTGTATATAGTGTGCTCCATTCTTGTTAGTAATAAAAGCCTTTATTTCCCGGGTACAATCTAGCCTCCCGAGTGATTTAATCGGGCATCACCCTCCCTTCCCTCCCTTCCCCCCTTCCCCCTCCCCTCACCTTCCCCTCCCCCTCACCTTCCCCTCCCTTTCCCCCCCTCCCCCTCCCTTCCCTCTCCCTTCCCCCTCCTCTTCTCTTCCCCTTCCATCCCCCTTCCCTCCCTTCCCCTTCCCCTCCCTTCCCCCCTCCCTTCCCCCCTTCCCCTCCCTTCCCCTTCCCCCTCCCTTCCCTCCCTTCCCCCCCCTTCCCCCCCTTTTTCCCCCTTCCCCCTCCCTTCCCCCTCCCTTCCCTCCTTCCTCTCTTCCCCTCCATCCCCTCTTCTCCTCCCTTCCCCCTTCCCCCTTCCCCCTTCCCTCCCCTTCCCCCTCACTTTCCCTCTCCCCCTCCATTCTCCCCCTTCCCCCCCCTTCCCCCCTTCCCCTCCCTTCCCCTCCCTTCCCCTCCTCCCCCCCTCCCCACTCCTTTGCCTCACTTCCGCCTCCTCCCCCCTTTCCCCCTCCCTTCCCCCATTCCCCCTTCCTCCTCCTTCCCCCCCTCCCCCCCTTCCCCTCCCTTCCCCCCCTTCCCCCTCCCTTCCCCCCTTCCCCCTTCCTTCCCCCCTTCCCCCCCTTCCCCCACCTTCCCCTCCCTTCCCCCCTTCCCCTCCCTTCCCCCCTTCCCCTCCCCTTCCCTTCCCCCCTTCCCCCCCTTCTTCCCCCGCCTCCGCCCCTTCCCCCCTTCTCCCCCTTCCCCCCTTCCTTCCCCCCCTTCCCCCCTTCCCCCTCCCTTACCCCCTCCCTTCCCCGTCCCTTCCCCTCTCCCCCTCCTCTTCCCCCCTTCCCCCTCCTTCCCCTTCCCCTCCCTTCCCCCCCTCGCCTCCCATCCCCCCTTCCCCTCCCTTCCCCTCCTTCCCTTCCCCCTTCCCCTCCCTTCCCTCCCCCCCTTCCCCTCCCTTCCCCTCCCTTCCTTCCCCCTTACCCTCCTTTCCCTTCCCCCCTTACCCTCCCTTCGCTTCCCCCTTCCCCTCCCTTCCCCTTCCCCTCCCTTCCCTTCCCCCCCTTCCCCGCCTTCTCCCCCACCCTCCGCCCCTTCCCCCCCTTCTCCCCCTTCCTTCCCCCTTCCCCCCCTTCCCCTCCCTTCCCCCTCCTCGCCTCCCTTCCCTCCCTTCCCCTCCCTTCCCCTCCCTTCCTTCCCCCTTCCCTTCCTTCCCCCTTCCCCTCCCTTCCCTCACCCCTTCCCCTCCCTTCCCCTCCCCTTCCCCCCTTACCCTCCCTTCCCTCCCCCTTACCCTCCTTCGGCTTCCCCCCTTCCCCTCCCTTCCCTTCCCCCTTTCCCCCTCCCTTCGCTACCCCCCTTCCCTTCCCCCCTTCCCCCCTTCCTTCGCCCCCCTTCCCTTTGCCCCTGTCCCTTCCCCCCTTCCCCTCCCCCCTGCCCTTCCCCCCCCTTCCCTTCCCCCTTCCCTTCCTCCCCTTCCCTTCCCCCTTCCCTTCCCCTCTTCCCTTTCACCCCCTTTCCCCCCTTCCCTTTCCCCCCCTTACCCCCCTTCCCTTCCCCCCTTTCCTCCCCTTCCCCTTCCCTTCC